>NC_090864.1:5653373-5700873 GCF_024217435.2 Syngnathus scovelli | reverse complement strand
CCCAAAGGTAGCAAAAGCATAAAAAAAAAAAGCAAGAATATGAGCGGGCCCTCTCACCACACATCCACATTGTGTATGCGCTCTTGTGCCATGCAGCTTGCGACGGCGTGGGCGTGGGCTCGCTGGTCAACACCATTGCCATCAACGCCTCCAACATCGAGTTCTTCCAGAACTGCACCAAGATCAACGGTGACATCTTCCTCATCGAGACCTCCTTCACCGGGTCCGTTGGCGGCAACATAGCGGCGTATCTGTTAGCATTAGCTGTTAGCATTTGCTAGCTTTGCTTAGGTTTCAGTCCCCCATTGTTATGCTTTTTAATGCTTTGTGATTGGTCCCTGCAGAGATGCCCACTACAAGATCCCGCCGATGGACCCGGCCAAGCTGGAATACTTCCGGACTGTCAAGGAAATCACAGGTAGCTGAAAAGCCCGATTGGTCCGTCTCACTGCTTTGTTTGCCAAAGCACGTTAGCATGGTCGCTGGACCTTTGCAGGATTTTTGCTGATCCAGGCGTGGCCTGAGAACCTGACGTCTCTCGCCGTCTTCGAGAACCTGGAGATCATCCGCGGCAGAACCACACGAGCGTAAGCAGCCAACGCGTCCGAGACGGCAAGTGGCAACTCAGCCGACGCCCGTTTTTGTCATCGTGTGTGTCCTCAGTCAACACAGCTTGGCCGTGGTGAGGGCCCACAACCTCCGCTGGCTGGGTCTGCGCTCCCTGAAGGAGGTCAGCGCCGGAAAGGTGACGCTCAAGGACAACCCTCAGCTCTGCTACACACGCAGCGACCAGTGGACTCGCCTCTTCCGATCTCCAGACCAAATGGTCACTGTGAGGAATGTGGCGTCGCCGCAACTCTGCCGTGAGTTCATGTTCCCCTCATTTTGCTAACGACTCCGGTATCTAAAAATCAGCGATGGGCAAAGAGGCCCGGTGGAAACGGCGGCGAAGGAAGGAAGGAATGAGTCTGGCCTTGATGAATAGAGCATCCTTGTCTTGTCATGCAGAAGAACAGAACCACACGTGCGACCCAGAGTGCTCCCAAGAAGGCTGCTGGGGGCCCGGCCCCACCATGTGCATATCATGCCGGCATTTTGAGCGTAGGGGGCGCTGTGTGGCCTCATGCAATCTGCTGCAGGGGTAGGACGCCCCCTTTACCCCCGCCGCCATCCGTCAAACCCACGCTTACGTGACCGTGTGTCCGCAGGGAGCCCAGGGAGCTGGCGCTGAACGAAAGCTGTGTGGAATGTCACCCCGAGTGTCTCCCCACCCAGGGCGCGCCCACCTGCCACGGACAGGTCACACACACACTCTTCACCTTGTGCTAGATTTTCCCCCATAAAATCCAGAAAAGCTTTGAGATTTTTTTTTTTCTTTTAATTAAAAAGGGGTATTTATGTGTCAGTTCTGAATAGAATTTCTGCCCTTTTTCTTATTTATTTGGAAATTATAACCCCAAAAATCCAAAAAGCTTTGGAGAAAAAAAAAAATTAAATTAAAAATGGGTAATTTAAAAAAAGAAGTATAGTATAAAAGTATATTTTTTCGCAAATAATGTGTCAGTCCTAAATAAAATGTCTGCCTTTTCTTTTTGCTTACTTGGAGGCAATATTTTCATCTGATGTGTGAGCAGGGTCGCGACCAATGTTCTCAGTGCGCTCACGTCCAAGATGGCCCCCACTGCGTGCCGCGCTGCCCTCACGGTGTGATGGGGGACGGCGACATCACCATCTGGAAATACGCTGACGCCCAAGCCCGCTGCCAGTCGTGCCACCAGAACTGCTCTGAGGGGTAATCAGAGGGAAAACTTCATTTGGAAGGCATTTTCCAAAAGCGCTTGGACAGAATCACAAATGAAATGACGTTTGCGGGCCTCTGTGTGTTTGTGCGCAGGTGCACGGGGCCAGGATTGTCGGGATGCTCCGGGTAACGTGGTGACCATATGATGTTCGACACGCCTGCGGCACTTGTGCCTCGTAGAAAAATTTCAAGGTGTTTTTCTGTGTTGTGTCCTCCATCAGCGCTGCCAGGCACTCCACACTGGCGGTGGGCGTGGTCAGTGGGCTCCTGCTCGTCGTCATCTTATCATTGGTCATCTTCGTCTTGCTGCGGCGACGCCAAATAAAGAGGAGGAGGACCATGCGACGCCTCCTGCAGGAGAGAGAGGTACTTTGGCAGTGCTGTAAGATGACAGAGCACTACTTTTGTCCAGATGAAACTCCTCCACTTGACATAAAGTTGGCACCAAAGAAAAAAATAAAATCATAATTTCAAATGGCACTAAAATGCTGTAATGTGTGTGTGTGTGCAGCTAGTGGAGCCACTGACCCCCAGCGGCCAGGCCCCTAACCAGGCTCTGCTGTGGATTCTGAAAGAGACGGAGCTTAAGAAGATCCGGGTTCTGGGCTCCGGAGCCTTCGGAACCGTCTTCAAAGTAACACGTGGCTACTTTGCAGGTTAGCACTTTGTGTATTGCCAGTGATAGTAAGCGAGCGTTGCTGTCTTTCAGGGAGTATGGATCCCTGACGGCAAGAACGTGAAGATTCCAGTGGCCATTAAAGTTCTCAGAGAGGCTACATCCCCAAAAGCCAACAAGGAAATCCTGGATGTAAGCTTTTGTTTTTTTTGTCTTCTTTCTCATATGTACTTGATAAAGTCTATGATACCATGAGCCAGTCAGCAGGGGTAGGTGGATCTTTGTCATCCTTGTCTTTCTTTTCTCCCCCGTGTGTAATATACAAATATTGCTTTGGCGCCATCTTGTGGTATCTCGGGGAAATTAACTACTGTATGTTGGTCAATTCATCACGTGTATCAATAACTTGCGCATTGGTAGCATCAAATGAACTGTAACCAAGCAGCGGGTCTGAAATTCCATCCAGTCAACTTAAGAATCAACTTAACCTGTTGAAATGGAAATGACCGCCATTGTTCCGTCTCGCTCTTCTTCTACTTTGTTAAATGACACACCACACGTTCAAAGATGTAAATCGGTAGGCACGTAGCATGCAAACGTGAGTGTCTAACGTGGTGGTTTGGCCGGCAGGAAGCGTACGTGATGGCCAGCGTGGACCACCCCCATGTATGCCGCCTGTTGGGAATCTGCCTGACGTCGTCTGTGCAGCTGGTGACGCAGCTGATGGCGTACGGCTGCTTGCTGGACTTCGTGCGGCAGCACCAGGAACACGTGGGCGCGCAGTGGCTGCTCAACTGGTGCGTCCAGATCGCCAAGGTAGGCCAGTCGCAGAGCCGCGCCGCCGGTCGCAGCCGCCGGTCGCAGCCGCCGCTCGCAGCCGCCGCTCGCAGCCGCCGCTCGCAGCCGCCGCTCGCAGCCGCTGCCCTCCTCGGGTGACAGAGGAATTCCCTCTGGCAGGGAATGAGCTACCTGGAAGAGCGCCACCTGGTGCATCGAGATCTGGCGGCCAGGAACGTGTTGGTGAAAACGCCCAATCACGTCAAGATCACAGACTTCGGTCTCGCCAAACTTCTGACGGCCGACGAGAAAGAGTACCACGCGGATGGAGGAAAGGTGCGTGATGCTAAGCTATAATCCTGAGCAGGTCGACCAGCTTCTCTGATGTCTCGCTGGTCTTTGTACTTGGTACTACTTTTCCTTCAGGTTCCCATCAAGTGGATGGCCTTGGAGTCCATCCTCCAGTGGACGTACACGCACAAGAGTGACGTTTGGAGTTACGGTGAGTTGCCTTCCATCACCCCCCTCCCCCTCTCAAAAGCCCCTAGCTGTCAATCAACCAAGTCCCCCGGCCCTAACAGGCGTGACCGTGTGGGAGCTGATGACATTTGGGTCCAAGCCATATGACGGCATCCCGGCCGGCGAGGTGGCGTCGCTTCTGGAATGCGGTGAGCGCCTGCCACAGCCGCCCGTCTGTACCATCGACGTCTACATGCTCATGGTCAAGTGTAAGTGAAATCCAGCAACAAAGTACTTCTACTCGATTACTTGCCACACTGGTAAGCAGGAACATGACAGCATGTGCATCACAGGTTGGATGATCGACCCATCCAGTCGGCCCAGCTTCCGGGAACTCATTGTGGACTTTTCCAAGATGGCGCGGGATCCCAGCAGGTACCTGGTACTGCAGGTAGGTTAGCTGTAGCATTAGCATTAGCCTAGAGCGATACAAGTTGAATTTGTTCTGACTACGCTTGTGTGCGCCCGCAGTGCGAGCCGCCCAGCCCGTCCGACAGCAGGTTCTACTCGCGTCTGCTCAGTTCGGACGACGCAGACGACATGGTTGACGCCGAGGAGTACCTACTGCCCTTCAAAGGCCCCGGCGGCCATAGCGAGACCCCCTGCGGCGCCGCGGTACAGAGTCGTCTATATGGTGGTGGTCGTTTGGCACCGTGATACAGCTCCAACACCTCATTTTCTGCATCTCCAGGCTCATCCTGCGCGAGCCAACAGTCTCGCCATGCGCTACATCAGCGACCCCACTGGAAATATGCTTGATAAAGACCACCTCGGTGGACAAGGTAAAGACACACACACACGCGTATGTACTTGGCTAAAACTTGCAAAAGCCTTGACTTTGACTTAAACTAAATGCATGACAAGTGAATATGGTCTGAAAATGTTTGCCGCAGACTACGTGAACCAGGGTGAGGGTGGCGGCGGCATGAGATCAGACTTCCACAACCCAAACTATGAAGATCCCAGCGTATTTTGGGGCTCTGGCTGGGCTCATTTCTCACAGGAGGACACTAAGGCCGGCCCCCGAGTCCAACACGGACCCGAATACTTGAATACGGCACAAAATTCGCTGCCCCGTGCCGCTAGCCTGGACAACCCCGACTACCAGGCTGACTTCCTGCCAGTGCCGACACCGCCCGACGCTTTGTTTGTGCCGGCTGCTCAGAACCACGAGTATCTGGGGTTGGCCACTGCTGTGCAGACGTCCACCTGCTAGGGAGCGCTGAACACCAAAATATTGACTCGAGCGCTCGCAAGTTTTATTTTATTTTTAAATTTCAGAAGAGCATTCCAGAACTATTGTGAACAAAAGGAGAAAAACAAGATGAAGACTCATTTAAGTCTTGACGACCGTGCATGCCACACACACCCGCATGTTGTTTGAACATGTTTGTTGAATGTTGACTACCCATTGCTCTTTGTATGTACTAGGTTTAGTGTGTAGCTTTTTAGTTTTAACTTATGTAAATGTATTATTGTTAAGTTTGGAAAGAAGAACATGTGAAATGTGTTGTTTTAAAATGTTCAATCAATGAAGAGTCCTCTTTTTTAAACCCGACGCAATTGAGCCTCTATTTACGGACTGGCGTGGTAAAGTCATTAATATTATTCTTACAACCGGAACACAATTAATTACTGTCAAATAAACAATCTCTTTTTTTTTTCACAATTTGTTTTCATGATAAAAAAGTGAGTGAGTGGTTCAATGAGAGGGAAGAAAATTCGCGCACTTTGGACACATTCAATATGCTGGGCTTGTCGGTGTATCCCAGCAACGGGCCAGCCAGTTTAAGGAGGCATTTGTTTCATAAGGATGGATGTAAACGGGCACAAGACGGGGAAAAATGTCCCGGAAGTACCTCGAATATTCCGAGGCGACGTCAACTTGACGTTAGCATTAGCCGCGGGCGAACGAGCCGGTGCAATAATGTTGTGTGTTTGGTCGTCGAAGGGCCTCCGGGGCGTCTGTTCAGCAGCTTTGGCGTCGCTGCGACTCGGGAGGAAAAGAGACAAAAGTTGGGCCGGTGGAAGGCGGCTGTCACAAACTGCAACAGGTAGCGCTAAAGCTAAGTGGCTAACGCTGCAGTCAACGCGGCTCGGTTAGAGGGAGTTGAAACAAAAATACGAGCACCTCCACAAGACAACAGTGACCTGCGCAAAACAAGCGCGAAACTTTTATTTTTTCTGTTGACCTCTCCCATTAAAACGGATCGAGATTAGTTATTGAAAGCAGGTGTCGTGGTCTGAGTGTCAAGTTAACAACACTGCAGCACTGAGTTTTTCCGGTTCTGTCAAATTACTACCATCAACATGACAAATGAAAAGTTACTTTTACTTTTTAAACTCAAACTGCAACATTGCAAGCTATGGTCATCAAATTGATTCACGTTCTTTCACATTACAACGTAAAACGTCACATTATGACCTGATACTGAACTTTTGATGTTGAATTCCGTTTAAAGTCTGGCAACTAAAAGTCTAATAAAGTTCTCAACTCGTCTGCAGGTGGTGACCACCGGCGGCCACTGGACGGCGTCAGAGTGTTGGACCTGACCCGGTAATAGTTGTTCAAGCCTGCTGGCCTAAATGAGCAAAATGAAGAATCAAATGTCAACTGCATGCACACGACTGAAAAGACTAATTAAATATCAAAATTCTATGAAATACAGCCACACATTTTCAAAGTTGTATATGAGCAATGTCATAAATGAAGCGCCCCCTGTGATATGATATGTCGTGTGTTTGCAGCGTCCTGGCCGGCCCATTCGCCACCATGCTGCTGGGAGACCTTGGAGCCGAGGTCATTAAAGTGGAGAAACCAGGTGACACGCACAGCCCAGCATCTCGGGGCATCATTTGTCAAGTATGAATGAAAACAAATGTGCTGAATCAATTAATTGTTCCACACGAAGTTGAAGAGTGTTGCGTGTGGCGCTCTCCAGATGCGGGTGACGATACGCGAGCATGGGGTCCTCCCTTTGTGGGTTCGGAGAGTGTCTACTTCCTCAGCGTCAACCGCAACAAAAAAGTAGGACCCCAAAGAAGCAGGCTTGCCGGATTGGCCATCTGCCAGTCTTCATCTCTTCTTCTTCACTCGCAGAGCATCGCTGTTGACCTCAAACATCCCAGAGGAGTGCATGTCGTCCACCAGGTCCGTTCAGCCATCGTTTTTGCATTCATTTTGCTACCTCCTTTCTAAAATGGTTTAAGTAAAACTCGCACGACTGTTCAAACATGGTCGATGTGCATTGATAACAAGCCAACATGTTGACAACGCTAGCATGTTGACGACACGCTAGCTAACCTTGTTTGTTTGCCTGCATTACTGTCAGCTGTCGAGCATGTGTGACGTACTGATGGAGAACTTTGTGCCGGGCAAACTCTCTGCTTTGGGTCTGGGATACGAGCAGCTCAGCAGACCGAACCCGGCCCTCATCTACTGCTCCATTTCAGGTGCATGTCAATGTCACTGCACATACACAACAGTCAAAAAGGCCTGAGACAACAAAAAGGCAAATGTGGCACCACTGCCGAGAAGCGCCACCAGATGGCGTCAGCGACTGGCCCTCTTTTCTTTAGCTTCATCTTTATTAGCATAAACGTTGAGGGGAAAGCCACGTCCAAAATGTCAACCCTCACTCGGATTGGTTGGAAGACGGCGCCCCGCGTGACCTTCCTTATGCGCAGGTTACGGGCAAACGGGTCCTCACCATCAAAGGCCGGGCTACGACTCCATCGCCTCGGCCCTGTCCGGGATGATGCACATCACAGGGTCAGAGGTCAGACACCCTTGCGTTTGCCCGTGCGCAAGCAAGACGTCCCACCATGCTGCTTTTGCGCCAACAGGAGGGCGATCCGGTCCGGCCCGGCATAGCCATGACTGACCTGGCGACCGGTTTGTACGCGCACGGCGCTGTCCTGGCTGCCTTGCTGCAGCGCCAACGCACAGGGAGGGGCGCCCACATTGACTGTGACCTGCTATCCTCTCAGGTAGCTCGTGTGTGTATGTGTGTGTGTGTGTGTGTGTGTGTGTGATGGACGACTCCCCAAGAGTGCTCCGTGTGTAAACCGGCGCTCGGGAGAGTCTAAACACACCGATCAATATTTGCTGCACATCCAAACAAATCAGGGCTTATCGTTCCTTTCCCAGACTCCTGCGTCTCCCAGGGTGCGTTTGATTTGTGGCGTCGCCGTTTGTGCAACAGCATTGCGTTTAAAAACCTGTTTTATGTTGCACACCGGCAGCACGCCGTCCCCTCTGAGGTTTGACCCCTGACCGTTGCACCCCCCCACCGTGCTAGATTTCCGAGCTGTAAACAAAAATAAATCAAATCAATACTCAGCCCTAAAAGACTAGAACAAAGGATAAGCTCAGTGGCCTAGTAGTAGAGTGTCCGCCCTGAGACTGGAAGGTTGTGGGTTCAAACCCCGGCCGGGTCATACCAAAGACTATAAAAATGGGACCCATTGCCTCCCTGCTTGGCACTCAGCATTAAGGGTTGGAATTGGGGGGTTAGATCACCAAATGATTCCCGAGCGCGGCACCGCTGCTGCTCACTGCTCCCCTCTCCCCCAGGGGATGGATTAAAATCACATGGGGATGGGTTAAATGCAGAGGACAAATTTCACCACACCCAGATGTGTGTGTGACGATGATCATTGATCATTGGGACTTTAATTTCACCCTTTATAGTGTTTTTGTTGAAGTTTCAGTTATTTGACATTAAAAAAAAAAAAAAAATTTCATCACCAAATATTGGATCAATGTTAGCTTTTGTTATTTTGTTTATTTTTCATTAACTATGATAATAGGTTTACAAGTAACTATGGTTAAGTGAGTTGTGGAACATTTTTTCCACCATCTTGCACGGTGGGGAGGCACGAAATCAGGGATGTCCAACTTGAGAATGCCAATTTAAGACCACTTCAATCAATGTGCCACAGGAATGAAAAGGTCGCCTCAGAAGATGAAGTCATAATGGTACAATAACAGATAGTTGAGATGGAAAAAAAAAAAAAAAACAGAAGAAAGTTGTCTTTTTGAAAAATAGTCATATTTAAAATAGTCACAGTTTGAAAATGAAAGGCGCATTTATTGCAAAATATTCAGCCGGCCAGCTTTACTTTGGAAATTGGGCTTTAGCCGATTGGCACCATTGTTGATCTCGCTCGCGCCCAATGTTAGCTGGGATAGACCCCGCCCCCTCCGTGTCAAAGCGGCAGCGTGACGCTCGTCATCCCGACGGCGCTGCCGCAAAGAAGCTGCCGCGCCGGGCTCGGCTCTCATGTCGGCCTCAAAGCAGCGGTTTGTCTCACATGTGGCGTCGCGTCCACTCAGCTGGCACGCCGCGGGCCTCGTCTTCCTCTTTCTCCTCTTCTTTTTTGCTTCCACGCGAGCGCAGACTTGAAACGCGAGTGGCCGCAAATGCAAACCAGACCGTTTATGTCAACATCCTCAAAAGGCTCCCACCGCGCGCCATCATGAAGTCACAGGATCCCCCCCCCCCACACATCATGCCTCGCCGGCTCCCGAATCTCTCTGGCGGGATTTGTTGGTCTTGGATGAGGCGCTGAGGCCTTTTTGTGCTTGTTTGTGGCAGGTGTCGTGCCTCAGCCATGTTGCCGCCAACTTCTTGAATGGCGGGAAGGAGGCCAGGCGCTGGGGGACGGCCCACGAAAGCATCGTCCCCTACCAGGTGAGCTAACTCCCCTCCGCCGTCTTTCTTTGGCGAGATAGCGAAATGTTGGTGAACCACTTTTCAAGATTGTCACCTTCCTGTGTGTGCATTAGGCCTTCAAAACCAAAGATGGTCACGTGGTGATAGCGGCGGGAAACGACCAGCAGTTTGTCAACTTCTGTCACGTACGTTGACCCTCGGGCGACATGTACGACGTTGGTAGTCGTGATGACCACAGTGGATGTGTCTCCAGGTTCTACGGCTCCCAGAACTCAGCCAGCAGCCTCGATACTCCACCAACAAGCTACGAGTCCAAAACCGTCAAGCGCTGGTGCGCACGCTGGCGCAGAGGTACGCGCTACGCGTCGCTCATCTTTGCTCGTTCCCATTTTTTAACATGAAAAGTTCCGCGCCCAACTTGAAGCTAGCTGCACAAGTCTGACCCCGCCCCCTTTTTTAGGTTTCTGCAAGAGACCACAACACATTGGCTGGGACGCTTCGAAGGCTCGGGCGTTCCCATTGGACCGATCAACAGCATCCGGGAGGTCTTCTCTGACCCGCAGGTGAGGGCTTGCGTGTGCGTGTGAGTGTGTGTGTGCGTGTGCGTGTGCGTGTGTGTGCGTGTGCGTGTGTGTGTGTGTGTGCGTGAGTGCGTGTGCGTGCGCGTGCGCGTGTTCCCACTTTCCCTTCAAATGGGAGCAAATCCACATGAGTCACTTCACACTCGACACAAACTCATCGCCCGTGTGTGCGTGTGTGTGTGTGTGTGTGTGTGTGTGCGTGTGTGCGTGTATGTGTGCGTGCGTCCATGTATGTGCAGAACAAAGCAACAGGACATTTGGTGTGTGTGTGTGTGTCTTGTGTGTGTGTGTGTGTGTCTCGTGTGTGCGTGTGCATGTATATGTGTGTGTGTGTGCGTGTGCATGTATATGTGTGTGTGTGTGTGTGGCATGTTGAAGAGGTTAAAGTAAACAACATGCTAATGTTAACATGTTAGTCAGCAACATGTGAGCGTGTCCAGAATGTTCCGGAATGTTGTGAGACTTGCCACAAGTTGGACTCGAACGTTTTTGCGGACAACAGCTCCCGCCGCCACCTGGCATGGCGGGCGGCGTACTCGTATAGAGGCTATGATTCAGCGGGCGCGTGTGACGGCCTGCGTGTGCGTGTCTCACGGCAGCTCATCTGCCTCAAGAGGCGCCGACTTGTTTTCGCCATCACGACATTGTTGTTTGTTTGTTTTTTTCCCTCCTTGCGGATCGAGACACACCTCGGAGGGAATTCGTGCCCCGACTCATGTCTCACAGGCTGCGAAGCCATGATTGCTTTTGTTTGGGATGTCTCAGCCAAAGCGTCGGTCAGGTGTGCAAAAAAAGACATCAAGGAAGAATTTTTTCGTCGTGGTGCAAGGCAGGAATTTCTTTTTGGTTTTGTAGCGCTTTTGTTTTTTGCTTGCTTCTGATTTATATTCAAACACTACTACAAAAAGGACAAGTCACTCGATGCACAGGAAGGGAGGGATTCCCAATACAGCCTGTGTGTGTGTCTGGTGTGTTTTGGCGGCGCCGTAGAGGCTTCTGGCAGTCAAGGGGGGGGACGAGGCCGCCCCAAAGAAAAGTCTGGAAGTCATTTGGCGAGCGTCCTGGCCTCGCGTCACTGTTGGCCGCGTCCTTCTCGCTCACTGCTTCCTCTTCTTCGCTTTCATCCGCCTCTCTGTGTCAGACCTTTTCTTTTTCCATTTCTTCAGCTTTGCGTGTTGGAGCGCCGACGCTCAAAGTCCAATGCTAGCCGTGGGCCTGATTGTGACCTCGGTGACTTTATTTACAGCCGGCCGTATGAGTCTGGGGGCACTTTTTCAATTTTCAAAGAGATGGCCTAATCTGCTTGATTCATATTCCACAAATGGCAAATTCATCAGAACCCCGCCTTGATGCTAGTGATGTCACGTCGGACATTCTTTCGCGTTCCCCTTCACCTTGCAAGTTTGACGACATTGGGTCCGTGCTGGCCTCCTCCACTTTTCGTCTCCCTGAAGGTCAGCGGCGGCGACTCCCTTTTACGAGCGCAAGCCCTCCATCCAGTAGCTGTCACCTCAAATATGCAGCTAAATATGGCTCTCATATCCTGACGCCCAGAGGCCAAAGCTAAACAACGCCGAAGTGGAAGTTGAACGTAAATCAGCCGCAGCTAAACAAGCAACGCGGTTTTGCTCAGCCTGCACCGCCGACTGCCTTGCTCAAGGGCCGGCGGTGCTCCTCATGCCTTTTTTTGGGCCCTTCAACCTGCGACAAGCTCCGCCTCCTCTTTGAAATACAGCCGTGTGCTCCTCTTCGCTTGGACACGGCGGCTATAAATAAATTTTATTACAGTTTGGAAACTGTCAAATAAAGCGAAGTTGCAGTAAAATGTTGCTATGGTGGCTTCCAGTGAGTTCCTGGGTCGCGGGGACCTCACACCGTCAGCCCCCACTCACATCTTGTTCGGAGGTCGCAACGGAGCTCGTAGACCAAGGTGAACAATTTTTGCTCGGCTCGCTGTTTGACAGCAGGAAGAGTGAATTATGTGGTCTCGACGTTCCCAATCATTCGTCATTCCCATCTCCCCAATAGGACATTTTTTTGTCAGCTATGAAAAAGAAAAAAAAAGAAAGTCTTCGCTGGAGCTCTTTCTTGTCTGCTGATGGTCAGCTGAACGTGTGTTTGTTCACCTGTCGGCAATCGGCGTTGCAGGAACAGGAACAAATCATTTTTGGCTTGTTGGCTCTCCGCCGAGGCCTGAACGACCTGTTCTCGTTTCACGCTAATTGGAGGCAGCGTGTTTATTTCCAAAGACACTCGTACTTCAATTAGCTCCTCGGAGAACATTGACACTGACGTGTTCATGAGCGTGCGCTCCGTCAGGAACGCTTGCGTCACGCGGGGTTTATTTTAGGAGAAGATTGATCTTGGCGTCTTTTCCCAAAGAGGACGCCTGTTGCTCTTTTTCTCCACATGCCGCACTTGCTTGCCCTCCTAGGTCAAGGGTCATGTAGGGGTGGATTATGCAGAAAGTGCAAAGCTGGATCTAGATTGTTTTTGTGAAACTTAAAGTTGAGGAGAGCCATCGAACGTTCGGGGGCGCCGGACTTGACGGTCAAAGACGGAGACGAGGTGTTGCAACAGCTGGACGGCGAGCGTCATGTTTGGAGCCGAGTGAAAACATGAGAGGCTTACGGGGCTGATCCCGCTCCATCAGTTGCCATGGCGATCCCGGCCCGCCAGAATCCACAAAGTGGCTACGGGTCACCGTGAGGCCACGCAAGTTAGGTGACATGCGCGAGTGCGCTTGCCAATCAGTGCGGACGGAGGAGGATGTGATGTAAGAAGATAATGACTCGTTGGAAAGCAGCCGACGGAGCATCGATAGCGGCCTCGGATCATCTGCAGGCAAAAGGCCACCTGCCTTCTCATGCCGTCAATTAAAAATCCTTCCTTGCCTGAAATTAGCATGATGCTAACATGCTAATCAAAGAATCTTTCTTGAGCTTCTGCGGTGGAACGAGAAGCCAATGTCTCCGTGACTCCCGCTGACCTGCCGAGCACAGAAGCACCGTGACAAATTTGGAAGGATCATTTTTGTTTTCCTTCAAAAAATGCCTGAACGTGACATTTTTTCTGTGAGGGGAAAACATCCGTCGGCGAAATCTGATCACACAAGCAGACGCGCCGTGATCAGGCCAAGCAAAAGCTCCAGAGCCAGTTCATGTTGACCTTCACGCTTACTTATCTCCATCGTTAAATCGAGTCTGCCCGCTTTTCTAGCCAGCCGCTAACCTGAAGGAGGCGCCTTTAAAGCGGGAAAACAAACGGAAAAGAAATTCCAGTTTGATTTCTCGGGGAAGCGTTCAGGCGACCTGACGAGGCCCCGACCGCCGCAAGTAAAACCGTCCGAGCTTCAGGGGAATCGGACCTTCGGCCTCCGTTTGAGAGCGCCGCGCAGGAATGCACGTAATGAAATGAAAATGTGTCTGCATACTTTCCCATGGAGATGGCGGAGGAGGGAGGAGGCTCCAATTAAATTGTGACACCACAAACAGACGGCCGGGCATCGGGACGGCTGAGTGGCAAACAAAAGCGGTCGGGCTCTTTGGATTATTTTTGGAAGTTTGAAAGGTGTTTTTATGTAACCGGGAGCTGCTAACGAGCTCAAATACCGAAATACAAAGAGCAGCAGACAAAGCCGAGTCTCTATTTTTGACTCATCTGCCGCTCGTTAAGCCCGATAGCAACAAAGCTGTAAGGTGGCGTCGTCACGTGACGCCCGCGACACCGCCGTGAGGACACGCCGCATCCGGGCGGGCTCGGCGCCACTGTCGGAGTATCTGAGCGGTTCCGGAAGCTGGCCCAGGTTTTGCGTGATTCTGAACCGGTCTAGTTGGGCATCGGGGTTTTGGTCCTTTTCCATCGTTCTGCAAACGTCTCGCAAAGCTTATTGCTTCAAGCCGCAATCTCTCTGGCGAAGGTCACGTGCGAGATTTCAAAGGCTCCTTTTGAACAAATCCTTGGATTTGTTCTTAACTTTTCCAAAAATGGGTCTCACCGATAGGAAACCACCGGTTGAGAAGCAGAAGACGCCGGGTGGGAGGATGTTGGATGAGCAGGTCAGGGTTCACCTCGGAGGTGAAGAAGCGACGGCGGTGAGGGGGACCGGAAGTCCCGCTTGGCAAGCCAAAGCCGTCCTGTGATGAAGAGCATAATTCATGCGCTTTATGCAACACATGCACACGCGCAGCTGCTTTGATAGGCGAGGTCAAAGCCAGAGCAGCAGGTTCAGGCAACCTCAGATCTTCGTCGCTGCGCGCTCGCGCCCCCCCCCGCACCCCTCCCCTCCCACGCCTTGATGTTGCGCTGACGTGATGTAACAGCAGGCCCGCACGCTCCCGGGGGGGCTGCTTAGTCGACTTAATGGACCGCCACACTTGGCTTCAAAGGGTTGTGGGGGGGGAAATGGAAGAGAAGGCGCGAAAAGAAACGAAGGTGAAGAAGTCATTGACGGAGTTGGCCTCGGTCGCTAACATACGCACGCTACAATGGCGGTCATGCATGCCTGAGAGCAGCCATGGATGGAAAAGTAAAGTGCAGCCGTCATCCTCGTCCTTCTCGTCCTTTTCGTCATCATCTTCACCTTTGGAAGAAGATGATGACTCTTCATGTGCACGTCACACACATCTCGCCCCCTTCACAATGACTTTGGACTTGTTTGAACGACGAGTTGGAAAGCCTTTGAGAAGTACAAGGTGTGTGCGTGTGCGCGTGTGTGTGCGTGCGTGTGTGAGAGAGAGAGCGAGACGGCCATATGGATGTAATGATACCCTGCATGACAAGCAGCAAGTGTGGCACACACACACACACACACACACACACACACACACATATGCATATAATCAGACACACACACACTTAAAGCTGGTGAGTCACTTAGGAATATAAGCCGCTCGTGTGAGTGTCCAAAACATTTGGACTTTGTTGTCGTCTTGCGTGCACGTGAATGCTGCTTCTGGCACATCTGCAACACATCTGGACTCGCTCCCGTTCGACACCCGCCAGCTGTCACTCATCTTCTTTTCTTACACGACAGCCCCTCAGTCCGGCTTACGACGGACCCCACTCGGGACCGGTTCTCGCTCAGCGCCTCCAGTCCTGAAGTCAAAATTCTATCATTGACAGCTCTAACTTGTGTTTGTGTGTGCAGGTGAAACACAACGGGCTCATGCAGGAGATGGAACATCCCACTGCAGGACGCATCACTGTGCCTGGTTAGTACGCGCACACACACACACACACACACACACACACACACACACACACACACACACATGCAAAGATTTGAGTTCATTAGTGCTACGCTTTAATATTTCTTTTATTCCCAGTGTCAATGATGATTTAGGAGGAGCTACAGGGGTCTTAGCGTTTTCATAGCTTCCAGTTGAGCTTGGCGCCGTCTCAAGGTGGCGCCACTGAGACGGCGGGCAAGCTGGCGTACTGTAGAAAAGCCACAAATAATAAAAAACAAAAAAACAAGATGGCTTTCAAATGTCAGGCGTGAAGAGTCGGATATACGCGTCACGTGACTTGTCACGCGATGTCGTTGCGGCTCAGGTCCGGCGGTTCGCTACAGCGGCTTCTCCCACGGTGATCCTATGCCCCCGCCTGTGATTGGCCAGCACACGGTGCAGGTGCTTCGAGACGCCTTGGCCTACACTGATGACGTCATCAGCGAGCTGCTGGCGTCGGGAGCCGTGGCACAGAACTCGGTTTGCTGACGGCTTGCTCGGCAGGCCCAAAAAAATTGCACAACTCCAGATTCGTTTAAGCGGCAGAAAGTAATCAACCACAAAAACTCAAAATTTGATCCTTTTTGCTGCCGATGTTTGAAAACAGCAACCTGCACTTTTGAGTCTTGAAAGATTATTTTATTCCAGCCTTGTGAATGACATCATTAAAAAAAATTGAGAAATTGAAAGTCATATCTTGATTGATTGATATCTTTAATTAATTTTCTAAAATCAGACCTCACCCCCCCCCCCCCCCCCTCCCCTTTCTAGAGTCGTTTCCTTCTGCTCCAACTTGCTGCTGAGAAAGCTGTGAAAAAGTGAGTGGCTTCTTTTAAACACAAGCGTAATCTGCTCCAGATGGTTGCTAATTTGCCATGATGCTGACGGGAGGCTGAACGCTAACCATAACTCCGCTAGCCGCCACAACAGCGCCAGGACGCGGACAAGGACCCGGAAGGCGCGGCGTGGCGCAGAGGCCCGAGCGAGGCCCGAGCGGCCGGATGGCTGATCCGTGACCCCTTCGGATGTACGTAAGTCATCAGCTCTTTAAGTGTCCCCGACTGTCTGACATCTGGAGCGCGTGCAGGAACCGGAGACGTTTTTTTTTTGGGTTTTTTTGCATCCTGATGCCGATCGCAGACGCGCTGACATCAATAATACTTTTATTTTGAAGGCTTTGCAGCTGCAGCTGCAAAGCCACTCAGAGACTCACAAAAATCAAATCCCAAAAAAAAAAAGAAAAATGATTTGAAGCTTTTGACACCACTGCACTATCCAGTACTCACACCCTGAACTTAAGTACCAGAACTCACTCGTGACAAAAGTAAGAGCTCTTGAAACGACATATTATGAGTGGCAAACCAACGCGCTGCACATTTCCATTTTTCCGTTTGCGGCCCTCGGACGAAAAGCGCTTTGGACAGCCCTGCTTAGATTGATGGATGGCCTTTGCGAGTCCTCGAGACAGCTTTCATGTCGGAGACAATAAGGGAAGTCGGTGCCGGCCAAGTCGCGGCGCTGCTGCCAAAGGCGGGTTCGCACGCACTCAGGCGGGCATGCTGGCTGCGGGGCCGGGACTCCCTCATATGACGTCCGGCGGGAGTTTCTCTGGAAAACACTTCCTGGCGTTGGCCGCAGGGAAGGAGGCGGCGTGCAGCTGGAGCAGCTGCGTTTCACATTCAAACACACCTCAAAACACACGCACCACAGTCCAGATAGGATGTGTACTCCAGGTTGCCATGGCGACGGGGTCTTCTCACAAGAAATCACAAGATGCATCCAACAGTTGTTGGCTTTGCAAAAGTCACACGGTCACCGTAAACATGTCAGGTCGCCACTTGAGTTGATTGCAATCCGAAATGATTGATTGTTATTTTCACACGGTTGATTCATTCTGATTTTGTGTCTTCAGGAAGGATTTCCACAAAAAGAGCGTTTTCACTTTGAAGGTGAGTCACTCGTTCAGTTTTTTTGGAGCCCTAACAAGGTCGGTTAGGAAAAGACCACACCCTTCGTTCAGTCACGGCAGCCCAGCCCCGCCCCGCCCCGCCTGCCCGCCTTCTTGTGGCTCTTTGCGTCATGTGACCTCCTCTTGTCTCTAGCTTAGCCCTACAATTAGCTTTGCGCCGGGCCTCTTCATTTGTCGTCTCGTCTTTGTTGTCTCTCGCGCCAATTCAACCCTGTCCTCGCCCCAACGCACCCCCGCCCGACCTCGAGCCGAACTCTGATGAGCACGCTTGAAAATGAACAACAAAGAAGAAGAATTGGACGCTTCCCGTCTTTTAAAAGTAGCTGTCCCATATTAGTTATTTCCTTTCAAAAATAAAAATTTAAATCCCCATTACGTGCGTGTTTACGATGCGTGCCGTCATAACACAGCTGCGCGCGCTCAGCGTGGCTGAGTGAATCATGGTCTTGGTTTACTTTGTCCGTCCACGTTCTAAAACACGTGACGCCATTCGTCACTCCCATGTTCTGTAATCGAGCAGGCAATTCCCAAAATGTACAAGTGGGTCGGGGGCGGCGTGGCCATTGTTTGGCCTTTTAATCAAAGAGCACATGCTGAGATTGGGCAGAAATGCATCTTTTGGTGGGAATGGCCACTTTAGAGTGCGTCAGTGTCCGCCCTGAGTGCACGCTAACAGACACATGCAGGGATGTGAAGGGGACCTTCCCAAAGTTGTTGTCAACTTGCTGTTTGCGTTTCCGATGTCTTTCCCAGACGCGCAAGTCACCGGCGGGTCAGCCAGAGTGACTCAGCGCTGCCGGCGGGAAAAAGCGCCGGCAACTCCGGCTCGTCTTCCTGCCGACTTTGGGGGAACCTCGTGGCGCAATCGGGGGATCGGTCTCGGCCGAGCCTGGGAGGGAACTCCGCCCTGGCTGCTGTTCGCTGAACACTTGTTGACTTGTGAACGAGCTCTGGGCAGGGGAGGGACGGGGCGAATGGGGGGTTCCGCCTTGTTGATGCTTCTGACGCTTCCTGTCATTAGAGAAGAGAAAAAGAACACGGGAAAATGTTCAAGCAGCGTTTCTTTGCCTCAACTTGCGACCAGTCCCTTGTCCGTCTCGACGTGCTCATCCTAAGATAAGCCACTTGAGGACAAGTGGACAGAGCCAAATGTAACGAAGCGTCCAATCTGTTGACGTTATGCCCATCCTTGCGCCTCACGCACGAACCGTGATTCACACCCTGAGTCAGCTCGCGCACGTGACGACCGGACACGTGGGCGCCGGCGTGAGACGGGTTGCCGCCCTGGTCTGCTTTGCTCGACTGACTAGACGCCAGCGTGCGCTCTGCTCATCGAGCAGGCCTGTCTAGACGGACCATCTGACCCGGACGCACGCACGCACGCACACACACACACACACACACACACACACACACAGACGGACGCTGGCACTTTTGCCCAAGAAGTTGAACAGGAGAAAGTTTTTTGAGCCAAATGAGGACGCACAAAGCCATGAGAGGTCATGTCTGTGTGTGTGTGCGTGGGTGTGTGTGTGAGTGTGTGTGCGTGTGTGTGTGTGTGTGTTGACGCACTTGTGTCATTTCCTTCTCCATTAAGCGCTAATCCTATGTTGAGCAAGCTGAGTAAAATGAGCAGAACAGGAAATTAAAAAAGCGACACAGATTCAACGTGCCGGCGTCGTGCGCACACACATGCGCGCGCACGTCCGCAACATCTCGTCCGTCCGTCTCCGCTGACAACCCTGACTGACACTCAAGCGGCCTGCCTGTTGTTGTTGTTTGACTTTGGGCTTACGAAGAGCCGCAAGCTGCTTAAAAGAGGCGCCGACTGCTCTGCTTTGAACATCTTGCGGCGCTTTCAACGCCCTCATTGGCGTGTTTCCGATCGTTCGCTTCACTTGAGCTTTAACTCATCTCAATCAGTTCATTTTAGCACTGTGACATCATGTTCTGTTTCCGAATGAAGGGATGCAAATCAAGCAAATCGGATGTATAGATCAAACTGTAATTAACACATGGATTGAGATAATGGTGCGCTGCAGCACTACTTTTAGCTCCACAAGGTGCCTTTGAACGCCGTGAATCAAAGGCATGATATTCTTTTTCCGCGCATGTCAAACCTTCCATTTGGCTTTCTTGCTCCAAAAGTTTCCATTTGACATAATCATACTCAGACGTTTGCGTTTGTTGTTTGAAACTTTAATGGGAAGCAGAAAAGTCCAATAAATTAGATCAGAAAATGTCACGAGCACATTTGTACATCAAAGCCACAATTTCCATATTTACAGAATAAAAAATAGGCTTTTTTTTTATTCCTCGTCTTTCGTGTTCAGTGTCAACAACACCAGTTTTTCCTCCGTATTATTAATTTTTTTTTCTGGTTTCTTTTCGTGTGGCTGGGGCCGTTGGGAAGCGTCCGAAAGTAGCGCAGAACAACAAGAGGTTTTTGGTGAAAGGCTGGAAAATGACAACATTTCCTTCCTCCCTGTGAAACACGTTGACTTGGAGGAGAAAAGCATTGTGGGAAATTTCTGAGTAGAACCTCAACACTGCTCAGTCTTTTGGGGACGCAAATGTACATTTTAGAAAACTTGAGCTAACGTTCCAGCGTATTCGCACACACACATATACACGCACGCACACACACACACACGCACACGGGCCTCTTTGGTGTCTGAAAAGAGCTAAAAGTGAAAGGAAAGTCAAGCTGGTGAACATTTGACCAATCAAATAGTTTCACGCACAGCTAGCTTGTGGTTAGCTCGTTGCTACGCTAATGTTGTCGCCAGTGATGTCAGCAGAAGTTTTATGTGTTTGAAGGCGGGGATCAAACCTGTGACCTGGAGTCTCGCTATAGTGCAAAAACATTTCGCAAATAACACGCATCATTATTATTATTATTAACATAAACAATAATATTATTCATATATTCGTGACAGTAAACGTCAAACATGGTAACCATGGTAACATAGAAGTGTTTGGTTCCAGCAGCCAAGCCAACTTGTTTCATTCAAGTAATCTCAACACACACACACACACACGCACACACTCGCGAGAGTGTCCATCTTTCATCCAGGTGCGTTTCAGCAAACAAAAGGAAAAAGTGGAAGTTGCTCAGAGTGAAACCCCAAATTATCGCCGTTCAATGTTTGCGTCCGCTAGGTTGCACTTTTTTGGGATGGGCGAGTCTGAACCCAAGTGTAGTGTCGCATTTTTCCAAAAGGTGCCCAGCATGGCGCTGGAGCTACCGTTAGCCCGTCTATAGCCTTTTGTGTTGTTTAGTTGTGCTATTACGCAAGCGGACATTCATTCTTAGCTGGTTTGGTTGAACATTTTGGTGTTACAATACATTGTGGAACTCACTTTTGGCGCTATCCTTTAGTGGGACTGGCAATGAAACATCTTGAAGCAAGCACCCTCGGCCTCTCGGTTGCTGTAAGCAAGAGCGCCATCTTTTTTTTTTGCATTATGAAAATCTTTCATTTCATGACGGCTGGAAATTGAAATGTGAATATAATTTTAAATGTGAATGTGGAGATGTGGGAGGGGTCAAATTTATTATTTTTTTTTTAATTTACTGTTCTTGGCAGATTTTGCCCGATGGCAGGTGAGTGTGGAACGTATCCCAAACAAGTTGCATAGTTTGTGGCGTGTCAGCCCTGCCGCCGCTGCCGCCGCCACCGCTATCGCCGCCACCGCTGTCGCCGCCATCATGGTCTCAGCCACACAAATAGGCCACGTCCACTTCATTCTTAACAAAAATATATTAATATTCATCTCTTTTCTTCCTTATTGTCTGAAAGTGCCCGGAGGACGGACGTGACCACCCCTCTTCACCCGACACGATGCCTGACGCGTCTGCCGTCCCGGTGAACGTCTAGGAGCATCCGCACTCGTCCACGATCATGTTGTGGATGTCCTTTTTGATGATCTTGTGCTCCTCGTTGTAGTAGAGCATGGACATGGCCCGCAGCCGCGTAGGCACGCAGCAGGAGCGCAGGTTCTGGAAGGGACTGTAGCCCCGCATGCGGTAATGGCTGATGACGTTGGAATGGAAGGAGAGTGCCGAGCCGGTGATGCTTGCCACGTGCAGCGGGCACTCGCCCTCGCAGTAGTTGGCATGGTAGCCGCCCGGCGCGATGATCCAGTCGTTCCAGCCGATGTCTTTGAAGTTGACGTAGAAGTGGCGCTTGCAGCAGACCCGCACTTTGCCGTCGCACTCCAGGCCTCGCTTGCGCCGGCGCCGAGAGTCACCCGAGTCCTCCGGCCTCACGGCCGCCATAAGGAAGGGTCGGTGCGACTGCTCCCGTTGGGACGGCTCCTTCCGGTTGGCGCGCTGCTGTAACCCGCCTCCGCTGCCGGACAGCAGCACGGGCGTGGCGCCCACCTCGGCGCAGAGTGGGCAAGACACCCTGACGCGGAGCACCGCGCCACCACCGCCTTCCAGAAGCGCCTGGACCGCCGCTGAAACTGGGAAGGTGTGCCAGCCGCTGCGGCGTGTGTCCACCGTCTTCTCTGCCAGCAAGACGTCATCCTGTGGCGAAGACGAGGGCGCACCCTGCTGGAACAGGCGGACGGCCACCTTGGCGCGGCTGCGGTTGTTCTTGGCCAATCGTAGGAAAAGCCACACGTTGGCCTGCTCCACCAGAGACACTTCGCCACCTCCGTCGTCTTTAGACAGGACAAAGGTCACCGTGTCCCGGGCCTCACCTGAGATGCACAAGACGCACACGGTCAGCAGCAGGTAACTATGGAAACCCAACACTCACACGCATACTCTCTCATCGCGAAATTCATCGCCTTAAAAGTTAAAATGTGCAACATGAGTAGAGGAATAGCGAGCTTTTTTGTTTGTTTTTTTTCTCTCTGGAGTGGCAGCCATCCACTTGCGAGTGTTTGTTCTCCCTCCTCTCTGAGAACGCCAACCACATGAAAAGCATCCTGTTGATTCTCAGCTAGCGTATTCCCTCCTTGACGAGCGTCAGGCTCAAAGGACGCGCAAACATGTGCATCCGAGTCCACGCCCTCTCGGCCTTATTGGCACCACATGTGAGTCTGCGTGCGCGCGTAGCAGTTTGAAAAACGCAAAAGGACGTGAAACAGCTGGTAAATAAAAAGCCGCCAGCCGTCGTTCTTCTGGCGAGAGGAATGTCCCGAACGCCGAGTGACTCAAACGCGCTCGCCGTCGTCGCAGGCAAAAAAAAAAAAACGACAGGAGGAAAAAAAACATCCATCTCTCTGCGGCTTCTTTGCGCCGGCCCAGCTTTTCCATTCGGGCGGATCAAAGCTGGCTTGCAGACGAGATTATTCCCAGACAGGAAGAGAAAACAAGATGGCCAGACACGCCCACCCCCACCAATCGCAGCTCTGCTCACTCCCATCACTCCACACCGGGCGCGCTATCGAGCCGATGCGAGGGCTTTCCTCATCGTGCGAGTCAAAGTTGGCGTCTATCCCGGTGGTCACTGCATCCCGGACTGGTCACTGGCCAATCACGGGTTCGACCCAACTCGACTGCCAAAATAATTTCCACGTACTTTTTGGAATTTCAAATGAAGTGCTGGAAGGGGGTCACCCTTTTGTAAGGGGGCTCGACCACCTACTGGCCCCGGGGTAGTGGCAGGCCTGCTTGGGAATGAGTCAGTGGTTGCGACCCCACGCCCTGAGCGGCCACAACCCCACCTGCCACAGGTGGCGTGTGATTGGCTGAGACGAACAGCAATGTTGTTTGAACGAGCGACTCGCAGCCTTTCACACCCAGCAGTTTGAATCCTGACTGAGGAGCAACAAAGACTTCGCCAACATGGCCGACACATGAAAGTTCTCTGAGGAATGTCGCTAATGATGTGTTCAATTAAGTCCAATTAGCCAAATGCTCACGCACGCGCACTCACGCCGGGGTTTTGTGTGTGCTCTACTAAAGGACGCGGGCATCTCCGCCAAGAATTCCGCCACGTCTTCTTTGCGGTGGCGTCTCACTCGGTCCAATTAATTAGCGAGTCGCTGAACGCATGGCTTGTCGGCAACAAAGGCGCGAGTGTCCTGGCCGCTGCGTCTTCTCACGGTGTCGCCTTCGAGCGCACAACAACACTTTTGATCTGGAGCTATTTTCGGATCGCCGGCCCCGCCTGCCGCCGTGGCGTTTGGGCCGGCGCCCTCCGCCGGCCGCCGAGGGCACGACGACATGACTTCCCGTCACACGTTTGAGAGCGTAGGCACGCGCGTGCGCTACTTTGACGCACTCGCTAAGCGACGTGTTTACAATACGCTGATGTCATCTGCACTCGTTTTGGGCCACGCGATATGATCGAACATAATTGACGGCTTTTCAAACTTTTAACACCACCTAAACCAGGGGTGTCAAACCCATTTTTTTCACGGGCCGCATTGTAGTCATAGCTTCTTTCGGAGGGCCATTGTGACTGTCAACCCAAATAAATGTATGAGCATCTCATATTATATACAGTAAAAGCTACAAAACAAACTGACAAATAACTCATTTTCAAATCAGACGAGTAAAAACTGGTCAAATATAAAAAAAAAAAAGATATTATTAAAAGTAAAGACAATTTGCAATTCGAGTAATGACACGAATTTGATGCGCAATTTGTGTTTGCTGGCCACATAAAATGATGTGGTGGGCCGTATTTGGCCCCCGGGCCTTGAGTTGACCCCTGCGACCTAAAAACTTACCTAGCTGGACCACCACACCTCATTTATTTGAATAATTTTAATCCATTCGTAGTCCATAAATTGATCGATACTTGTTCCTCTAACTATGACCAACCAACATTATGACCACCATAGTTGTGTAATAGGCCGAAGTGTTTATTAAAACTGAGACAAAATAAAAAAATGAGGAGCAACGAACTAAAAGTGTTCGAAAACATTAGTAACATTCCTAACATTATGCACAGTTTGAACGTGAATACTGCCCCAAAAAAAAAAAAAAAAGATTTTAACTCATTCACTGCCATGTGGATGTCTTGGATTCTTTTGAAGTGAATGAGTTGAATGAATCCATTCAAAATTGTCATCAAGAGAAGTTGAAACCCAAACAGATGTATAATCACCGCATGCACTTTGCGTGTGCTCGCAACAACGGCATCGCACTCACCGGGCTCGGCGAAGGTAATGATCTCGGTGGCGTCTTGCTCATCGTCGTCGTCGTGGGTTCGGGCGACGGCGGCCGGCGGGGTCGCGACCCCTCCTCTCCCTCCGCCGCCGCCTCCCCCCCGGCCCCTCCCTTCGGACTCCCCCTCTATGTGCACGCTGCCGTCGTCGGCCACCCGACCCACGTGCAGCTTGCGCAAAGCGTTGAGGAGCGCGGCGCGGGGCACGGGCCGGGTGATGTTGGGCCTGGCGTGTAGGTGCAGCATGTTGAGGATGTGGCGCTTGACTGCCTCCACCACCTCCCGCTGGGCCGCATCCTCTTCCTGGGCGCCCTGGTTCCCATGTACGCCCGCCAGGGCACAGGAGGGGCAGCGCCCGGCGGGTTCGGCCGGCTCTGAAGACGACTGGCACACGTGCAGCAGGAGCAGGACGGCGCTGCTCAGCGCCGTCAGCGTGGACATGGCGAAGGGGGCGACTTTTGGTTCCAAGTTAGTCCCGTTTGTAAAAAGGCGCACAGACGAGCGATGAAAGCGAGTCAACCTGTGGCGCTTGCGATCCTGGCGGAGATCCTTTGCGGCGATTCTGGCGGCTCTCCGCTTGCTCCCGGCTGAGTGATCCTTGAATGATCCTTGGCGCACTAGTTGAATGCTTTCAGCTGGGTGGGCGGAACTGCACTCGCTCGCTTGCTCTCTCGCTCTCTTTCTGCGCCGCGCTGCGCTCGTCCCTGGACGCCAAACTCCCCCCTCCCTCCCTCGCTCTCTCCCTCCCTCCCTCCCGCCGCTCGCTCTCACTCTCGCTGTCTTTGTGACTCACGCTCATCCAACTTTTACCTTCTCTGCTTCTTTCCCAGCTTCTCCCCCGCCCACCACAACCTGGTGGTCCCCACTTTAAACTTCCCCATGACTTGCCGTGAGTGTCCGTCTGCATTGATTTAGACGTCATCTTTCCCGTCTGCGTCAGTGCCAGATGATGCGGTCAGGGCAGACGGCCACCCACCCTCAACCTCAACTTTTTTTTTGGGGCCCTCTGCTGATGCAGCTTCTTTGCCGAGAGTCCTGATCCTGGACATTTCTGAGCTGGAATCCATCACAGCCTCCGGTTTCCCTCTGAAGGCTAGCCGAGGTCCAAGGCTGCTTCCAAAAACCTTTCACGGATTCCCGGGGACATTAGAGCCACCTCCATCACAGCTTCTAATGGTCATCCAAAATATTGTCACTTTGTCATCACATTGAAGGGCTTCTGCAGTGGTTCCAACAACATTGGCTGCTTCTCCAAACACCATTTTCAAAATCCTGCAGTGCTTCTCAGGCCTTACTGTGTTGTTCTCAAAGGTGTTTCTAAAGACGTGGGTGGTTATTAGAACCCATCAGATGTTCTAAGACCTGTCAAAGGTTGCAGACTATTTTTGTAATGACCTTTCGAAGGTTCTAAGGTGAGGTACAAGGGTGGTTCTGAAGACATTTGAGAGGACCTTCAAGCGGAGCCACTGCTTCTCCACATGGAGATGAGTAGCTTGATGTGGTTTTTGTGACCACCTTTTCTATTTTGGACGCTTTGTGATGTGTCCTCGGCATGTCCGGAAAACACCTCCCTGTTTGTGCGTGCGTACGTGCATGAGTAGGAAGCGTCGTTGCTGAGAAGTTCAGAGGAAAAGGGCTCCCACATCTGTTCTGACGTGTTTACGGCGTAACATCATCAGTGTGTGACTCGTCACTCGTCTGCACGCTTTCCTCAACCGTTGGCAGAGCGAGTCATCGTGTGACGGACGTTGGCGTCTCCAAAACTCCATTCAGTCTTTCACTTTTTTGTTGGTACGTCAAATAATCATCACCTGTACATGACAGCGAGGTCTTGTGACAGGTGGAACAATTCAGTGGCCTTCCACTAGAAGGCGCAAGCTCCAAAATGACCTTTCGGTGACTTTTTTGTTTCAATTTGTTGTTGACTGTTGAATTTATCGGATGGATTTTCATTTGCCCAAAATCAAACAATATGGAAAATTGTGTTTCTGTGTGGATGAAGTGCATCTTGGGCTATATTTGACTGTTGATTGACTTTTGGGGGTGCCATATCGGGGCCTTGTAAGGGATTCCCAACATGCAAATAGAGCGACTTCCTCGAGTGACGCTTGATGTCACCGCACGTCCTTGGTTGCCCTGGCGACAGAGGAAGGCCGCAATCATTCACAACACTGCGTGCGTGTGTGTGTGTGTATGTGCGTGTGTGTGCATGTGTGTGTGTGTGTGTGTGTGTGTGTGTCGGGGGAAAGCCCGTGATCTCAGTGAGCCCTCGCCAGAGCGCCATATGTCCGATGTCCAAACAGGAACAGGAAATGATGGGAGACAGCCAGAGGGGGAGGAGGAGCTTAGACACACCATCAAGTTCACGTCCCTGGCGTCTCCTAACACGGCTACCGTGTCTGTGTCTGTGTGTGTGTGTGTGTGTGTGTGTGTGCGCGTGTGTGTGTGTGTGTGTGTGCGTGTGTATGTGTGTGTGTGTGTGCGCACGCACGTGCTGACTCAGCATTTGCTGAAGTTATTTGAAACACAAACATTCTCCTCACATTGTCTCTTTCCTCAACATTCTGACGTCTTCTTCCCGTCTACGCCAGTGTGGAATTATTAAATAACACACTTGGTGTGTGTTGCGTAGGTGTGAACTTGTCTGTGCGTAGATGAGCGCGTGGGTGCGCGACCGCTTGTAGCTGAGTGTGTATAATTTTGTACAGATGATGTCACTTCTTTCCTTGAGACTTTTATTTTGAAAAGACTCTTCTTACTTTTGCCAGGGTGTTTCCCGCCCGCACGCTGAGGCCGACGATGATGTGGGATGAAGACGATGGAGGAAGGTTAGCAGACGCGATGACACATCAAAGTGTTGACGTGTGACATCATCAATGACAGTCAAAGGCCTTGTCTGCGCCGTCACTTTTCCTCTCTGAGTCAAACGCGTGCACGTCATTGTGGTCTTACTCGCGTTGACAACTTTTTTTTTCCCCCTACTTTGTCTTCTACAGACAGAACGTCTGTCTCACTGTCTCAACGCTGAAACTCACACCAAGTGGAGCGTCTGCTCTTCTGCCAAGGTGAGCCATTTGATTGATAGCTTCTTTTTCTTTGTTTTTTAGTCAAGGTTTGGAAATTGCCCTGTTGTAGTGAATGAGTTCACCCACATTCCCTTGCTCGATCACAAAAGGATGCAACACTGCCATCTACAGGGATGTGTTAGTCATTAGAGTGCTGGAACCCCCTTCCACGCCTGCCCATTAATAAAACGTACTTGACGGATATATTCATCACGACTGTCAGTCTATGTTTGTTAATAAGTCAATGAGTTCATGCGCCATCATAAATTTGTCATCATAAATACGTCATGATAAAGTCTCAATCCAGAACGTCCACCGTAACATCATGCTTGTGTGCGTATGCGTACTCTACACATTGCAGAGTTGAAGTCATGTGAGGACATGTAAAGCACACACACACATACACGGGCATTCCTCCGCAGTGTGGGGAATGTCGATGAGGACGAGCAAGCGATCGGTCTCAGGCGGCCCGAGTCAGTCGAGCGTGCCGAGGAGAAAATAAGCAACGCCGATGACGTGCCGATTAGATTTCGATTGGATGTGGCTTGAACATATACGTGATGGACTTTGCCCGCAGCCGATGAATTATTCATATGGATTGATGTGTTTTGGTGTTGTTTAAGGTGAATGCACTTGAAAGCGAGGCAGAGCATGGATTTGATTGGCCGCCCGGCAGCTGGCATCAAAGGCCGAGAGTCGAGTCAGGACAACGGCAGCCACGCCGCTCCGCAGCGCTCACCTTAAAAGCACTGACTCCCAAACTTTTTCATCACACTTTGGGTGCATTCTGCAAAACAACCAAAGCCCTTGCTTGCGAAACAAAAGGCGGTTTCGATGGATTTCAAAGGTAGTGAATCTTAGAGGTATTTCTTTCAGATGCGTCATTTTCCTACATTCCAACACGCATTTAACAGCATGCCGTGTATTTAATTAACACACGAGGCCTGCTGCTCTGATCTTTGACCTGTCTTCTGTGGCAGCGTGTATGGATGACTTCCTGTCATGTGGCCCGCCTGTCCAACGATGCACTGCGGTGTCGGCGGCAGGTCGCTTGGGGAGCATCATTAGCATTATTAGCGTCATCATTAGCATCATTAGCGCGCCGCCTGACGCTTCACACGGCTTCAAACGCGCTCGCAAGGCGGCAGCGGCGGCGCTGCTTGCTCCCGGCGGGGCCTGAACGCAGCAATATGTGTGTGTGTGCGTGTCCTACATACGCTCACTGATGAACTTCACCTGAACTCTGAGCCGCCTTGTATGGCCCCGCCCGCACGTAACCATGGAAACGCCCGATAAACTCACCAGGCCACCATTCACACATCCATCCACCTATTCAGCCTTTCATTTTTTTATTAATTCGTCCATCGTCTATTTATCAAGCTTCAGTCATTCATTCCTTCGCCCGTTCATCTCTGTATTCATCCAATCGTTTTCATAAATTAATTTGTTCATTTGTGAATTGATTATATAAATTTTTTTCATTCATCCAGTCGTTTGTATATCCATTCCTCAAATCTGTCTATTAATCTATCCATGTAGTCTAGCGTCATTTATTCATCCCATCATCTTTCCATCCCGTTCATTCATCATATGAAGCAAGTCATGACAGCCCCCCTACCCTCCTCCTTCCCCCAAAAAACGAAGAAGCAAGCTGACTGATGGTTTGAGCAAATAGATGGGCGCCCGGGGGCAGCCCGATTGATTGATGATGGGCTGTCGGGAAGCTTTCCGCCCGCAGGAAGCACCAGCGTTGCGTTATGGAAAAAAAAATTGCCATCCAAGCCAGTCGGGCTGAAGATGAGGAGGAGGTGGATGATGACGACCACCAAGACGAGACTGAAGGCCAAGAAGCAAAGTTTGCACCCAGCAAGAAAAGCGCGTTTCACCTTTCATTTGAAGGACAAGGCCAAATCCCCCGAGCGGACATCGCAGCTCAGCGCTCGCTGATGGATGCACGGCAGCTTGACGTTTCTTGACACGTGCAAAACGTCCCGACGGATTCGACCAGGCGCCGACGTTCGCAGCGAGGAAACGTCATTGCAACGCATGCTGAAGTACCACAAACAAGTACAGCATGAACAAAGGAGAATGGAAATGGACCAGGCAAATCTGGATCTCTTCAGCAGGAGTCACACGTGTATTCTTCTCCACCAAAATGATTTTCGTGCTTTTCTAAAATTTCCCCATTCTACTTCCACCACTTTTCTCCACCGATTCAAACTGCTGCAACTTGCATATGCAATTTTCAGCTCGTTCAGGACATCTGGAAACTATTTTTCACATTTCTCCCAATTAAGCTATGAAACCTCCAAATTATGATCTATTTTATACATTTAAACCAATTTCAAAAGGTTCAAATCATTCGGGACTAGTAAGTACAGTCCCAGTCAACATTTAAATAATTACACAATGTCACGTTAGGAGTTCTGTTTTATTGTCCTGTTAGTGCTGCCACCTGCCGGCGGAGGGGTCGACCAACATGTCAGCCAATAACAGGACGTGACGTGTTCGCCCAGTGTTTACATCGCCACATCTGACAGTTAGGAGTCGCCGATGGTGTCGGGGTACACTTGCCTGCCTTATGTGCCGACACCGATGGTCCGATTCCCACATATAAGTGTGTGTGTGGGGGGGGAAGTGAGCAGAGAAGGACATGGAATAGTGGTGACCCCTCGCTAACTTTTGCTTTTGCTTTTGCTTTTCAGGCCAACTTTCGTTTCCGTAAAGCCACAGAAAAGATCGTCTCTTTAACAGTGGCGTCACTCCTCCAGCAATGTCGGAGCAGCTTTGTGTCGCTGTGAACGGCCCGGCTAGTAAGAGCTCTTCGTAATTGAGTGCATCTCAGGAGGCGTCGCGTCTTATAAGTGAACAAGCAGAAACTCAAGCAGGGAAGGTAAGAAGAGTAAGGTGAGAAAAAGACGTTGGAATCGTACACGTCGGCCCCTTTAACGTCGACGTCCTCGCGCTTGGCACCCATCCTTCACGTTCGCGTTACGTTAGCGTGCTGAGCTAATAGCACGAAGGCAACTTTTCGGACGCGGTGCAAGCCGGCGGACTGACTGCACTTTAAAGTGGGTGCGTTGTGACGTCACTCAGGTTCTCATCGAGGATGGCGGAGCAGAACGTGGAAGCCAAACTGAAGAAGCTCTTGAAGCAAGATAAGATCCAACTGTGGATGGCACCTTACACCCTCGACGCGCAGCAACCCGGACACACTCACGTGCAGGTCACCATTTTACTTGGACGAATCACTTGTGCAACCATGATTGGTTTTGATTATGACGGCGTGTGTCCAACAGAGGGCGCGCCAAAGTCACCATGGTAACCAACAACAATAATATGCTATCAGTGCAATGGTCAGATAATAGTCATCATACAAGTGGTGGAGGGCAACATGCAAAATCCACACAGTAAGGCTAGTGACCAAATCCAACCGTGAACCTGAGTGTTACGAGGCAGATGCGCTAACCACTCATCCACAGTGCTGCTGTTACATGAAATATTATGCTGAAGCTTGTCATGCAGTCACATGCACAATTGTGTCCGTTTTGTTCTGATGTCGATCCTGAGTTTTTGTTTGCTTTTCCGCTTTGTGTTCCAGGAGCTGGCGGAGCGCTACGGCGCCCTGCTCCGCATGCAGGTGTCAGAGGTCGCGGGCGCTCTGGAGGTCATCCGCGTGCAAGCGCTGAGGAGAGGTCAGCGGAACCAGACCTTCAGGGAAACCAATATGGCCACCGTAGAGCTGCTGCTGCCACGAGACTGCCACAAGGTACAGCCTCATTCTTCCCCTTCGGCGGTGGCTTAAAGCTGTATTTGGAATTTTTACCAATTGGGGGTCGGTCTGGAATGTTGTCCCTCCGCTAAATGTGCTAGTGTGTCTGTGCTGCTTCCAGGACAGCAAGATGTTTATGGAGACCAGGCTGGATGTGTCTGCTCAGGATCTGATGGACAGGTAAGCCGTGCCCAATACCATTTGGTGGCACCATTCATACCCAATACGGAACCAGCGCAAGTATGTCAAAGATGCTAACAAGCTAACTGTGGCCTGTGCGACAGGATCGCCCAAGAAGTCGGCCTCAAATCCTTCAAGGTGATCCTGAATGGGAAAACGTTGAATAGCGGTGAGCTGAGAAGATGGTGGAAGACATTGGAGCTTTGTCCCATTCACCATGCAAACAATCATCTTCATCTTGTTTATTTTCTTCAATTTCCAACTTGGTTGGTTTTGGAACCCTCCTCAGGTTTGCGCTTGGACCAGCAGGGCGTTCGCAACCACAGTAAGATGATGGTCCTCAAGGCCAGCGCCATCACTGCCACCGCCGCTGCTGGCCAGTCCACTTGTCAGGACGCCAACGACGGCAACGCCGCCTCGCAGTCCACTTCGCACGACCACAGCGTTCAGCGCACACACAGAGGCTTTGAGATCCTGTCCGAGCGAGGTAAACACCCTCACGCGTTAGCGCGCTAACTCTTCAGGAACATTGAGGAACACTTGCGATTGACAGACGACAGCGACGACCTTCGGACCGCGCCTTTCCTGGAAGTCGCCGACCAGAGGGGAAACCCGCTCAAGATCCCCCACAAAGAGAAGAAGGTTTGTTTTCTTCTTTTTTATACAAATGAGTGAAAGTAGTCAAATGTGAGACACAAGAGCAAGCCTGTTATTTGTTCAAAATGGATGTCACTGCAGGCGCTGATCCTCGCCATGGGCCTGCACGAGAAGGGCCGGGCCCTCATGAAGAGGAAACGCTACGACGACGCACTCTGTCACCTCCTGCAGGCTGACCTCCACTTCAGGTGAGGAGGAAGAGGAGGATGACAATGATGATGATGACGACGTGCTTGTGCGTGTAGCGAGTGCGGCTCCGAGCTTCTGGGCGCAGTCGACAACCACGGCGTGCTGCAGTTGGACATCGTTTGGTGCTACCAAGCCTTGGAGGCCTTGTCGTGTCTGGATGACGGGCGGGAACGTCTGCGACTGGCCGAGGACTGCTTCCTCAGATGTTACGGTGAGCAGCAGCAGAGGCTGCTCATGATCAAGGTACGTGGGCACGTTCATTGATACAAGTAACAAGAACCAAAGAGTTTTTTTTCTTATGTGTGTGTACGTTTAGGGCAACACGGGGCGCGAGGAGGCGCTGTTCCTGCGCCTGCACCTCCTGCAAAGCCTGCTGGCTTTCGTGGACGGTAACGACCTTCAAGCCCAGCAGCAACTCGAGCAAGTAGGTAGCGCTCGCTGACCACGACTTTTGACTGCCGATGGCCAGCAACCGACCGTTTTGGGTTTGCGTCAGGTGGAGTCGCTGTACACACGCTTGTGTCCCGATGCAGACAAAATGACTCAGCTGATGGTTCTGGGCTTCAGCGAGCGAGAAGCTCGACTGGGCCTGCGAGCGTGTCACGGTGACGTGCACGAGGCCGCCATGCTCGTCAGCAACCAGAGACAGGTAACTGGTCCAAAGCTAATGCTCGAGACTTTTGTCTGACGCATGCTCGTGATTTCCTCTACATGTGCTGTCGCTGCGGTGACTAGGAGAGGGAGGAGCTGAGGCAACGGGAGCGCCGCAAGCGCCAGCAGACTAAGGCTGCCTTGGCCGTTCTGGCCGAAGCAGGCTACGGCACCAGGGAAGCCGCCGCCGCGCTACGGCGGGCTGAAGGAGACGTGGACCGAGCCTTCCAAGTCAGCGTGCTCGCCCTGTGTGGCGTCGCAGGCCGCCGCTGCCGAGCGCTAACCTTCTCTTGCCGCTTGCTTTCAGATCCTGCTGGACGCCAGCCAGACGCTCGCCACATCCGATTGGAACGCGGATGAGAATCTGCAGCAGGTGGATTGCCCGCTCTTTATCTCAGAAATCAATCAGTGGACGGATTGATCAATCAAGGTTGCGCTTACGTGTATGTGCAGTTGCTTTATTTGGGCTTCGAGCGGTCGTCGTCAGAGGCGGCGCTGGCGTTGGCGGGCGGCGACGTCCAATTGGCTACCGAGCTGCTGATGGACAACCCGGGAGCCGTCTTCCCTGCGACCTCGTCCCCCTGGGAGGAGGAGCCCGCCACCTCGTCCAGCTCCGCGGGTAGGCCTTGTCACAACTCTTGAAACGTTGGAACATTATTTTGTTTTTTTATTTATATATATTGTATGTGAAAGCTGACGCAAATGTATTGTGGGTCAGCAGACGACAGCCAGCTGGTGAATGAGGTTCTGGAGGACATCCCGCGTCACGAGGACGACTACTTGGACCTGACGCTGGAGGAGGAGCTGCAGCTCATCAACACCATCAAGACGCACCTGGCGCGATCCCTGGCGCATTGACCACGCGGTCGGTGCCAATTGATCCCATGACTAGGCTCAGTCTCAATTATAAAAATCGGGGAAAGGAGAATGTTTGATCAAAAACAAAATCTATTTTTACATAAATTACTAGATGTGCATTTAAAAAGGACTGTCTCCCTCCTCTTGACACAATTTGAGTCAAACGTCTTTCATTTTTTAAATGTGAGCCTCGACATGGTGAGCAGTCCGTTGTTTTCGGCCCAAACTGGCCCAGCGGGGGACCCCGGCAAATGGACAGATTGACGTTTTGCCGTGCGTGTAACAGGAAATGAGATGGGAGCGCACGCAGGACAGGAAACAATGTCAGACTTTTATTTTGGCAAAGGTGGCGGACTTCCTGGGCTCGGCCGTCTGGAGGAAGTTGACATGAGGAAAAGAATCATTAAAAAAAAGTTTTCTCTTCATGACGTCTGCTTGCTTGGCTGCTTCAGAAATAGTTGACCACTCGTCGGATGGACTGGATGTTGGGGTTCTGTGCCTGCCACTCGTTGGGGCTGCAGTAGTTGCCGCGCTCCAGCACAAACATGCGGCCGCGGAAGTTGGGCTCCTCGTACATCACCCACCTATCCATGGGACACGTGTGAGCCGAGGGACGGAAAGACAAGCGGGCGGGCGGGCGCTGGCCGGTTACTCACGCGCCGTCTCCGAACACCTTGACGGAGTTGATGCAGTTCTTGGCCAGGCCGCGGCTCTGCAGGAAGGGGCAGTCGTCGCACACTTCAACGCTCTGCCCCGAGAAGTTGGGACCCTCAAACAGCTCCATGCGGTAATGTTCTCCGTGCTGTGAGCGCACAAAAAACATTTTCACACAAGTCTCCCTTTCATTGTGTATGTGTGTGTGTGTTACCATGCGAACAGGCTTGCAGGAGCCCATGTGGTCGTTGTGGGAGTTCCACCTGTGGAATTCGGGGTATTCGCCATGCTCCAGAATGTACTGCTGGCCCTTGAAGTCAGGGTGATCGAAGCAGATCCAGGCGCCACTTTCCACGCGGATGGAGTTCACCCTGACAGGCACACGCACAGCTGGTACCTCGAGTATGTTGGGAAAAGCACTTTTTTTTTCCCACTCACCTGTTCATGAAGCCACGGTCCTGGAAGTTGTCGCAGTCACCTCTGACCTCCAACTTCCTGCCGGTGAAGCATTTCCCCTCGTAGAAGGTGATCTACGCAAGGAGATGAGGCACCGGTGAGTTCACCATCAAGTTGTGATGGGTCGCCGGCGACCACTCACTCACCTTGCCCGAACACTGTGACATTTTGTGTCGTCCTCACGCAGCACCACGTAAGGCATGTAGGCCAGCCAAAGTTGGACGGCGCAATTTATAGGCAGGCGGCGCCGGCGCACGCTCCGACACAAAAGGAATTTTGTGAGCGGTCGGCGCTTTCCTGCAACCTGCTGCGTGCGCACATTCCGTCTCAATGGAAAGCGCACACGTCAGGCCTCCGCTCCGGTGACGTCGTCACCGTCCCCGCACTTGATGTGACGAGGGGGAGGAGCAACGTGACGTCACCTCATGGCTCGTCAATTCCAAAAAAAGGCGAATGTAAGATGAATCGCTTTATTGAATATTTCCAAGCAGAATATCATACAAATGTGACCGAGTGCTTTTTTTTTTTTTTTTTTTTAGTTGGTGGAGAATATATAAAAAAAACAAAAAAACATCACATTTTCAGCAATCACATACAAAGGTCACCTATCTTTATTATTATTTGGATTTGGCCGTTTTTACACACACACTCACGCTCGCACACACAGTGGTTAAGTGAGCTACAGGATCGATTTGTCATGAACATCAGACTCTAAAAAAACTAAATAGACAAATTTGATATATTAAATGTTGAAAATCTTCAGCAGCTTATGGACAAAAGGACTCGCTTGGTTGTTTTTCAATTTATGCGCCTCGGCTCCTCGTTTTCCCACTTTACAGGTTTTTGAGCGCGTTGATGTGCGCACAGATCTTGAGCGCGGGTCCCAGTTTGATGTTCATGCTGCCCATCAGATGTTCTTCGGTCAGCAGCAGCAACGCTTGCCCGTCGATCTCCTGAAGGCGGAAAGCCGACGAAACCTCGCCACAGCCTAAAGCGCGCAGACAAATCGGATGGATGCATCGGGATGTAAATGTGTGTGCGCGGGCGTTTACCTGGCAGCGTGTGTATGAAGGCTGTGACGTCCTCAACAGTCCACTGCGAGGGTTCTGGCTTAAAGGTGCTCGTGGGCGTGGATGGGGTCGCCGCCGGCGACGTCCTCACTCTCTCTGACGCCGGACTCTCCATCCTGGTCGACACAGCGGCCACTGGTTCCTCCTCCCCTTCGTCTTCCTGCTCTTCCTCCTCGCCTGCTGCCTCCATGTCCTCCTCTTCCTCCTCGTCTTCTTGGCAATGCTCCTCCTCCGTCGCCACCACAACTTTCTTGTCCTCTTTGGCGTCCTTCTCTCTACGTCCAGCGCTCCAGAGATCACGAGGCTGCGGACGCATCAAAAAGTTCACATCACGGTCGCTATGACACGAAGGCGTGCTTTTGGGTTTGTTACCAGTCTGAGCAGGAGTGGTTTGCCCGGCACGGATTGCGCCCTGTTGAGAACCGGCCGTGGCGGCCTGTCACCACGGCTACCAGCGCTCAGCGCCCGCAGCCGCTTGGTCAGGCGTACGTTGAACCTGCCGGCAAATTTGGTGTCACCGTCGTTGTTAATCTTTTGCCTAAGAACGATTTGTGGCTCTGCCGAGTCTCACCCGCGAGCGCAGGAAGTCGAGCAGAAGCGTTTGGAGCGCATGAAGTTGTGGGCGTGGCCTCTCTTGCCACAGAACTGGCAATGCAGGACGGCGCGCTCGCAATGGGAAGCTCCTGAAAGGCAAAGATGACTGATGGGGCCGTCTTGAACCAGCCGGTGATTCTTAATGCAGCCAAAGAGTCCCGTACGTGTCCCGTGTTGTGTGTCTTTGCCGTCCTCGTCTTGCGAGTCTGTAGAATGGTCAGAATGTTCCGTCGCCTCCTCTGTCGCCGTCACGGCCGTCTTACTCCCGTTCACTTCCTGCGCCGGCGGCGGTGGCGCCGCCTGAGGAAGCAAAAGCAGCGACGAGCGGTTCACCTGAAACAAGCAGACGGGAGGTTGCACCTTCATGGCAACTCGTGTGCGCGTGTGCGTGCGTGTATGTGTGTGAGTGTGTGTATGTGTGCGTGCATACAGGAAAGGGTTGCAGTCCTTCCTGTATGACGAAGCCTTCGACCACGTGCGTCAAGACGTCTCTGCCTTGAGGCCACGGCCCGGTCTGCCATGGCCTGTCCGTTGCTCGGTCCTCGGGCCCGTCTTCCGATGGGTCTGGAGGCGGCTCCGCTTCTGTCGCGGTTTCGCTCGCACGTCTGTTCTCGACGGCCGGTTGAGACCGGCTGAGGTTGAGCGGCTGGGCAGCGGCGTGAGACGCAGGATCCGTCCATGGAGACGAGGGTGGGGACTGTGATGACAGGCTGGACAATGCTGGAACAAGTTGCATAAGGACACACTTTAGACAATAAACACAAAAAAAGTCTGCACAAAACACGGGACGTGTTACCTGAGTGGTTGTCGGAGTGCGCCGACACGCTCTCGTTGATGATGTCACTTCTGTCGTCAGTGATGCGTTCACAGAATTCCTCCTGGCCGGTCCCGTCTGCAGGAAGTTCCGGCGCCTCGATGGCACGTACGCAAGCTTCCGGAGGCCGGACAGGAAGCGCTTCCGGAAGATCAGTCTCGGTGATGTTTGATTCTGTCGCCGTCTCTTTGAGCGCTTGTGGCCGAGCGACAGGTGATGGCACCTCAGCGGCAGCGGCGGCGCCTTCCTCTTGCACCTCCATGGGCTGTTCCCGGTCACCGTGGTCTTCTTCCGTCACCTCCATTTGCTGTCTCTCCAGAAGGTCAGCTTCCTTCTTCGCCTCCATCTTGACTGGTTCATCCTCATCTTTCCGTCTTTGGTCTTTTTCAGTCACATGAACATCGTGGAGGCCCGCCGGCGGAGCCTCGCTGTCCTTCCGGCGGGGAGGCGATGTGACGCTTTGAGAAAGCGGAAGCGCTTCCCGTCTGCTCAAATTCGGCCGTGCGACAGACTGTGGTGGGCGGGCTGAAGAGAGAGCGATAATTTGTAGGCGCCTGGATGCGGATGGCGGCGTCTCTGAGGACGAAGCGGCGAGCGGCGGGACGGTCATGGGGAGGACGCCGATCTCAGCCGGCGGTGGCTGCGTCTGGAGAGCGGCGGAAACCCACGGCGACAGCGCTCGCACGCACTGCAGTTTGGGGCGCAGAGGGACGGCTCGCACCGGCGAGTAGAGCGCTTGGACCGAAAAAGACAAGCACGAGGTGAGCATATGACCACTTTCCAAGAAATCATCATTGTTTCAGCCGTTCCTAATGAAACGACTGCAGAAGAGAGCGCCTTACTCGGAGGCGGTACCGACAGGTGGCGGCAGGGCGCGGTTGGCGGACGTGGCCTCAGAGGAGGGAAGAGCGCCGTCTGGGGCCGGGAGAGCGGAGGCGGGGCCGAGGCGGGGGGCTTCAGGCGCAGGGAGGGGGGCGCAGCCAAGGCGGCGGGCAGGGGCGGCCTCGGAGTCACGCTCTGAAGCTGCGCGCCACAAACGGACACGAGACAAGAAGAGGCCACTGTCAAGCGGCGGCCGACAGCGCCACTCGGCGTGCCCGCGTTGCTCACCTGGGATGGAGGAAGAGAGTCGGCACGTTTTGTTTTTATTTTCTCAATGGAAACGTTTTACTTTATTTAATCAGTTTGCTCTCTGACAAACTCGCTCAACGACTTAATTCAGTTTGCTTGCTCAGCGCAATCAAGTCACGGTATTGCACTATGGTACACGACAAACAGCGCATAGCGGGACTAACGCAAAACCTTTGGGATGCTGCCTTCACTGTCACCATGGACACGGCAGCATCCCCACAGACGCTTCCGTGCATTTGTGCGTGTTTACCATCTGAGTTCTGAGCAGCACCTGCTCTTGCCCGGAGCCTTTGAGACCTTTTCCCAGGAGCAAGGCCTGTTGGGAAGTCCTGTGCCTGGCGGAGCCGGGCGAGCCTGCCGGGTGAGGCTGTGGCACCTGTACACAGCGGTTGTTACATTAGCTTAGCACAAATGTTTGTCTTGGGGATGTCAAACGAGCTTAACATGTTGATGTGACTTCAACTTTGGCCAACAAGATGCCACAAGAGGGCAGCAAAACTGTCTAAATGAAACATCTACCTGTCTTCCAGGTGGACTAGCAGGTGTGTGGAAGGGCGTGATGGTGTTGGAGGTCGGCACGGGAACACTCCTTGCGCTCCCATTGGTCAGCACCATGGATGTTTTGGCGGAAGAGGCGGTTGTTGACAAAGATGGCGAAGAAGAAGAAGTGGTGCCCCCTACAGAAGAAGACGAGACGTGCGCGGTGGTCTTGGAAGCGCAGGGCAGTATGGGGCGAGCGTACGTACGAAGGGCGGAACTCGCCGTGGTGGTCAGTTTAGGGGGGGCGGGGACCAGGACGTGAGGGGAGGAAGTCCTGGCTGCCGCCGCCATCTTGGGTGTGGAGAGGGATGGCGCGGGAGTGAGCGGTGGCGGCGGGGAGGACGTGACAGGCGTCTGCGGGGGCGCCGGCAAGTCCTGCAGCAGCATGGGGTTGGGTGTGAGGCGGGGCGGCGTTGGCGTGCCGGCGGCGGCCGAATCGGAGGAGGAAGAGGAGGCCGGTCCGCGGTCTGATTGGCTCGCACCGCCCGCCCCCTTGTCCATCCTGCAACGCTTTAACGATCTAGAAATAAACACGCAATTAGGATCGCAGGCTGAGATGAATGGAAATGCTATTAATTCTTTTTGGCATCCCCACCACCAAAGAACCAACATTTATGTGGTAAACTAATGTGAATGGGATACTTTGACTAACAAATCGGAATAACATCATGAAATTGAAAGTAACAAATTGAACAGTGCATCATGCTTTAATGCTTCGATTCAGCTAATTTTGCTTTATTGCAAATAATTAAATCTAGTATCCATACATTTATTTTTCCACCTATCTATGCCAATGACGTGTAGTGAGTGTATGAGCAATTAGATGCTCTTCCACTGGACGGCAGTGTACATGATGATCTGTGAAGCCACTTTTTCGGTGTTGTGCTGTGAAATTTTTCGCACGTTAAATTTATGCCTTGGCTAAATATCGAGCTTGCAATGAGAAAAAAAATCTATTCTGCCCATTGGGTGAGTTCGTCATGCAAGCAGGTGCACGGCAACGCACGACAGCTGCATGCTAACACATTATTATTACTATTATATTCATATCGTATAATAAAAATGATGAGGATTAGCGCCGCGCCAGCTCGTCATGTGGACTCACTGTGAAGTGTTAGAGTAAATTAAAAAAAAAAACACGGAGACAGGCCTCAGCTAGCAAAGTGTCAGGCTAACTACACGAGTGATGCTAAGCAAGTGTCAGCTGGGTCGACTCGGCTCGGCGGATTCGGCGGGTTCTTGCCTCCTGGCGTCAGCGAAGCGCGGCGGCCCGGTCCATCCGCTCCTCCATCCGCTCCACGGAACATTCTCACGCGATGACGCGCTCGCGGTGTCAGCAAGCCTGCCAGCCAGCCAAAGGGAAAGATGGGCGTGTGGTTGGTTAGTGTAGTGGTTGGCTCAGCGCTCCATTGTACCGGACGGTGTGCACTAGTGCACTGGTGAGGGCTACTAGTGGAGTCTGAACGAGCGCAGTCGCTGTCAGTGGCGACTTCCTCGTCACCCGAGATGTCAAATAGACATTGACCCCGCCTTGGCCCGGAATCGCACGGAAACGTCGTCGCCATATTGAATGTGGCAACGCATTTAGACCAGTGCTACATTGGCTTACGAGTTTCATCGTGCCGTGATCTAACTCGGATTCAATGTATGGGTCTATCGTATAAATCATCCCAAATAAAAAGATTACAAATGTTATTGATGTCTCCCCTAAAGAACACTATTATTAATATCCTATTGTCAACAGATGACCAACAATTTGGATTTTGTCTTCTTTGTTTTCAATTATTTATCTAATTATTGACAGTAACATGCAATATACTTTATCAATAACAATTTATGATCACGACAAGACTAATTACTGGTTGAAGTCTGTAGGGCAGAAGACTTCCTGAAACACGTAGAGTTCAGGTGGTGACGTCTTACACTCACGTCGATTGGCGAGACTACGGGTGACACTTGAGGGACTTGTCAACAAATCCTCAAATGCGACGTCACACTTTCGTGTGCCAGCCTCGTCAATTCACGACTGAAACAGCATTGTTCTGGCAAGCAGAAATATGCCTTCCAAAATAAAGCCTACTATGAACTATGAGCTGTTGTGACGTCACATTCTCGATACATGATACTGCCCTTCTGGTAACATGATAACCTCATAGAGAGTGATTGACGGCGTATTAGATGAACTGAGCCCCAGCCACAGTGTCCCACTAAAGCAAAATAATTTTATTTTGAAGGTTTGATCTGGAAATGATGCTCAATCAACCACACTTTGTGATGGTATTTATGTGGTCGGAGCTCCATGGCAACCGGGACACTTTAGAAACACGGAGCTCAGGAAACACTTTGGAGCAGAAGATGTCCCCATCGAGAAGTTGTGACAGAAGTGAGGAACACGTCTTTATTCCATGACTGTCTGCCAACAACTCCGGCAGGATACAACGAAGGCAGCATGACATCACTAAGGACAAACATATCGCCCAACCCCTAACTGCAGGCCTGCTGGGTGAGAGCCCTGGTCCTGAAGTCCGCCACACACAGTGACATTTGTGGACTGGAGCCAAAGAAGATGCCTTCAACAAAGATGATCAAGCACAAAGAGGTGGAGGGGAGGACCAAACCTGTCAAGCTCAAACCTGCCAAGCTACAAGTGGCCCCCGTGCGGCAAAACCGAGCGGCCAGCTGCCCTCGACTGGCGGAAAAGGGGGCTCACTCCCAAACGGCCTGCGAGCGCCCCAGCAGGTCCAGATCCACCGCGACCCGAGCGAGACTCGACTGGGCTCAGCAGGACGCCGCCTGTGATGTAAAGTGTCCGGAGGACGGCGAGTGTGCAGGACGGCAGCGACGAGTCGGCGTCCAGAAGCTGGGAATTCACAGGTGAGGGAAAAATAAATGCGTCACATGTAAACCTTTGCCGTGTGCGTGCTGGTGCCATCTGTAGTTGTGTGCGAACGGCTGCTGTTGTGATCTTTGACTTGGACTGTACCAGACTATAATCTGGATCAAGCGCCCTGTCGGAAAATGTTGACCTCTTCACGTGGCCTGGCATCCTGGCATGACGGCTCCTCGTGAGCGACGGGGATCGTGTCCCTCATGGTTTAGTTGTCTTACTCCCATTTTTTTTATCTTTGTTTCTTTCAGCCACAAGGCCTTCACCGTCATTCCCCCGAACCCCAAGAAGAGAAGAGACATCCAGAAAAGTAAGTCTACTTTTTCGAGCCTTGTCCACTAAACACTATCGTTTTCAGGCATGCCAAACTTGATGACATGTGAGGACTCAAGATTTCCTAAAAAAAAAAAAAAAAAAAAACCCGTACCAAGATGTCAATTAGGTTCCTCCTTGTTGTTCCCCTGTTGAATGGTCTTGATTGTAACGTTTGACAAGTGCTCTGGGTGAATTGAAATCGAATTGTTTGTATCCATGGTGGTGCGATTGGCTGAGCAGAGGCGGAGGCGGAGCTGGCGGCTTTGGAGGAGCTGAAGCTGACCAGAGGCATGGCGTACGTCAACATCCAGCCGAGCACCGTTGGTGAGCCCTGAGCACGCCCCTTCACCTTTCTTACCATTTGCGCAAGTGCAAATATAAAGTGTTGGCCCCAGATCAAGAAATTCAACAAAGGGGTTGTGTATGTATGTGTGTGTGTGTGTGTGTGTGTGTGTGTGTGTGTGTGTGTGTGTGTGTGTGTGTGTGTGTGTGTGTGTGTGTGTGTGTGTGTGTGTGTTGAAAGGGGGGTCTTTGACTCTGGAGGAAGTGCGAATGAAGCAGCAGCAGGAAATGATGCAGACCAAGAGGAAGCAGAAAGTGAAGCGTTGTGATGTGGCCAAGGCGTCCTGACAACAGTCCACACGTGCGTGTTCCCACCGAAGGGGACATTGACGTTTTCGTCCACAATTTCAACTTTTCTCCTGTTGACAACACGTGACCTTCATTGAAATGAAGAAGAAGAAGAAAAAAAACTGTATAAGATATGATATAGATATAACATTTACTTTGTGTTTTTTTTTTCCTTTTTTAAACATCACTCAGTCATCATCAGTCTGTTTTTTGGAAGCTGAACTGTATTACGAAACAAAATTTTCTGATATTAGGATGGTGATAATTGTGATAATTGCAAAATTCCCACAAACATTTTCTGTTCTCATCCCAAACATTTGACCAGCTATAGAACTCCCATGTCTAGGGCGTTATTTATATCTGAGTGTGCGGGTGTCCGATGCGTATTCTTAAAAACTACACGAGCGGCCATTCTTGTAGTCCCATCAGCACCCCATCCTGTGACGTAAATGCTGCGTTCATGAGCTACTCAGAGGAACAAGAGTTTCTCCATCCAACGTGGACAGTCAGGTATTTAAGACATTTTACATCGTATCGTTGCTGAATGGTTTTGCTGCAAATGGAAATTATATAATAAATCAGGTTGTAATAAAAACTTTGTTTCCATTTTTTTTATGAAAAATACATTAGGATCAACAAAATGTAAATGTGTGAATGGGAGGGAGATACTTCATTGATCCAGGGGTGGGGGGGATTCACTTGTCAGCAGTATGAAAAAATAACTAAATACATAAATGGTTGAAATGTTGACTGTGAAATGGTTTGAATAAGTCAACAATTGTGGAAGAAGTAGGTAAATATGTCAAATATCGCTTCAGTTTGGGAATTGTCATGCAAAGTTTTGGTAATTGGTTATGTTATATGGTTATGATATTATTGTTATGCGGAAAATAGTTCCGAACAAATTGTGAATGAGCTGACTTACTCACTTAGACGAACTTTTATTTTGTTGAATGTCTTCTGTTCACTCCAAACTTTGTTATTGTGGAAAACTTTAACGTGTGGGATAGTGGGGAAAGTGGGAACTTGGGGAATGCTGTTGGAATGATTTGAATCTATGAACAAGTGTGGAAGGAATTGAACGGTAAAAACTGGTGGAATAACTATAATGACTGACAACTGAATGTTTACGAATACTGAAACGAAAAAGCCTGCCTGCTTTTTTTTTTTTTTGCGTAGGACATATTTCCGAGCGTCCCTGAATGCAGCATGAATCGGCGCTTGGCGAGTTGATCTTTGTGCGAAGCAAAGCGAGTTAGCACTTAGCAGCAGTTAGCCGCCGCACTCAGCATTAGCGGCGGCAGCAGCAACAGGGCACGGCCGCCGGGACCGCCACGAACCACGATTACGCACTGAGTTCCACGGCTTACAAATATGGTAAAGACAAATTTTGGAGTCTTTATTGTCCATTTCTCCCTCCTTGTGACAATTCCGCAAGCTGTAAGCTAGCTGGCTAATGCTAACGACTAGTGGTGTGTTTTCCTGACTCATTATTGGGAGGCTGGCTGCCATTTTAAAGATTAACACAAGCGCGTCAAACGACCCTTTTTCGCCCAACAACATTCAGACAAGCGGGCCCGATTGTGATGGAAGGGCTGCCCCAACACGAGTTGTGATACCGCTTTTACTCTAATCACGTCCTCGAAGCGAGCTCGTCCAAAGCTAACGCGGCTAATAGAGCTAGCCGACGAGCTAAGCGGCTAGCACGATGGCGTAGTCGGCTCCCACTGGAGAAAAAGCTCACTTGTCATGTCAGTTACTTATTCGTCTTGCGTCGTTTAAAATGTTTGACCTGTCAACCGATGAACAAGCCACTTCCTTCCTGACGGGAGTGAAAACTCCGCGACCGTGACAGGACACCTACAAGGAGATAATCGTTATCATCTGATTCCTAAGAACTATCTCGCTTTCTTGCTCCAATTTTGATCTACTTTCGGGTTTTACTGGAGCGTCTTTGGGGGAAACAACTAACTTGCATCGTTTTCAGTTGACATGATGTCAGAATTGATCAGTGAAACTTGATAGCTTTCAGTGTCTTAAAATAAATGACACCATCATGGATGTGTTGGATGGGTTTTGCATTTCACACAGTGAGATGGATATTGTTTGTTGTTGAAAAATGTATTCATATATTCTAGGTTTGGTGTGGGACTGATGGCTGCGTCTGATCCAACAGCGGCACCTCAAACATTAGAAGAGATTTGAAGCATTCTGGTTCAAGTTTCACATGGTAAGAAGTGTCACTATCTCCACATGCTCCCATATCACATCATAGCATACTTTTGATGATAAGACAAAATGTTTTAGGTTAATCATCTTGATGTTTACATTTAGACTGTGTGTGTGATTGTCTTTTATTTTCTGTCACTTTCACAACTAATCAAATTGAAGCAAGCACGCTTAGCCTCTTTTTGGGAGGAAAGAGCGAGTGAGTGAGTGAGCGAGTCGATGTTATTTTATACTCTCCCATTTCTTGACGGAAATTGAGTCAGAACCGGTGCCAAGGAATACTTTTTAAAAAAAATGCTCTTAAAAGTTAACATATTGCGCGAAGAGTCAAACAATTTGAAAACAAAGTGTTTCATTGATTTTCCAGTCTTTGTTGGTGAGTCACTCCCTGGTCTGGTAGCTTCCCTTGTTGCCGTGGTAACGGCTGTAGCTTACCTGGCTTGTCCTCCCCAGTAGATGCTGGTCCACATACACGATCTAGACGGATCGAGTAGCGCCAAAAGGAAGTGGCGTTGACGCGGGGTTTTGTGGACTTATTGGATATTAGCTGAGTGGCGAGAGCATGTGTAGTCGATCGCGTAACTCAGGTGTCCTCCGCACCTGCCGGCACCGATGTTTTTTAAGGTCGTCCTTGGAATTTCTTCTGTGACTTCCTACTTAACACCCTGTGCGGGTGGAAGGACTTTTACTTAGCTTTTTAAAATTTTTTTATTTAATGCATCTTCTTGGAAATGTTTGTCTGCAACCGATGCACAAATTTAATTCAAAGGGCATTGGCCTCCCAAAAGTGCCCTTAGTTGACAGTTTTTCTTGGCAGGTGATCTGGTGACAAACGCAAAAGCTGTGCGCTGAAGGAGGGGCACGCATCGCCACTTGCCCGTGCGCAGCAGGAGCGCAGCAGGAGCGCAGCAGGAGCGCAGCCCCGCCCATCTCGTCACCAGTGCCCCAACCCCAACCCCCACAATGGATTGCGCACACTGAGAGCCCCACGTCGCCCCGTCCGCATAGTCGCAGGAGAGCGGCAGCAGCACCAGGGAAGCGTCGGCAGGAGTCGTCGCCGCCGCCATGTCGTCCAACCGGACCCAAAACCCGCACGGCCTCAAGCAGATCGGCCTGGACCAGATCTGGGATGACCTGCGGGCCGGCATCCAGCAGGTCTACACCAGGCAGAGCATGGCTAAGTCCAGATACATGGAACTGTACACGTATCCACAAGCCAGCAGGCCTCCTTGTCCTCTCTCGTTCTCCTTTTATTCTAGATCTCTTTTTTTCCTCGTGGCCTTTCCTTAACCTCTCCCGACAGGCACGTATACAACTACTGCACCAGCGTGCACCAGTCCAATCAGGGCAGGGGCTCAGCGCCCCCCAGCAAGCCCTCCAAAAAATCCTCCACTCCGGGCGGAGCCCAGTTTGTCGGCCTGGAGCTCTACAAGAGGCTCAAGGAGTTCTTAAAGAACTACCTGACCAGCCTGCTCAAGGTGAGTCGGCGCGGCCTCTCCGCACTCGCCCGCCCGAACAACGCCGGCAACTTGCCTCTCTTCTTGTGACGCGGCAGGACGGAGAAGACCTCATGGACGAGTGCGTGCTCAAGTTCTACACTCAGCAGTGGGAGGATTACCGCTTCTCCAGTAAAGTCCTCAACGGGATCTGCGCCTACCTCAACCGCCACTGGGTTCGACGGGAGTGCGACGAGGGACGCAAGGGCATCTATGAGATCTACTCGGTCAGAAGGAGCAACCTTTTGTGGCTGGCTTGGCTTTGTGTTCTGCTTCCTCTTTGTCGCCCGCCGTTCACGTCAACTGTTGTTGTTCCTCGTAGCTGGCCCTGGTCACCTGGAGAGAGTGCTTGTTTCGACCCCTCAATAAACAGGTGTGTGCGCACGCTGTTGCTTTGAGATTTGCTCACTTCTGCCGTGTTCTGACTCAAAATGTGTACGGCAGGTCACAAACGCCGTGCTCAAGCTCATCGAGCGCGAGAGAAACGGCGAGACTATCAACACTCGCCTCATCAGTGGCGTCGTCCAGTCTTACGGTGGGTCGCAGTGCCGCCGCCAACTCCCCTCATAAGTTAAAGGTCACATTTTTAAGAGCAGTTTGAATAACATTCTACACACAAAAAAAATTGTCAGTACTTTCTACCAAAATATCGTTCCCACCATCGCTTTGGACATGAACGTGAAATGTGAAACAGTTGAGCTGGGCCTGAACGAGGAGGACGCCTTCGCCAAAGGCCCTACGCTGTCCGTCTATAAGGAATACTTTGAGTGCCAGTTCCTGACGGACACGGAACGTTTCTACACGCGTGAGAGCACCGAGTTCCTCCAGCAGAACCCTGTCACAGAGTACATGAAGAAGGTACGCACGCACTTTTGGCGGCGGCAACGGCAGCAATGCCAATGACATCACCAACGCGTTGGACGGCAGGCGGAGGCCAGGCTGCTGGAGGAGCAGCGGCGCGTGCAGGTTTACCTTCACGAGTCCACGCAGGACGAGCTGGCCAGGAA